>NW_027464741.1:287500-417000 GCF_043290135.1 Rhipicephalus microplus | reverse complement strand
CTTGCAACCGTCGTTAGGTTAGGTTAGGTTAGGTTAGGTTAGGTTACGTTAGGTTAGGTTTGGTTAGGTTAGGTTAGGTTATGTTAGGTTAGGTTGGGTTAGGTTAGGTTGGGTTAGGTTAGGTTAGGTTAGGTTACGTTAGGTTAGGTTAGGTTAGGTTACGTTAGGTTAGGTTAGGTTAGGTAAGGATAATTTGGTTAGGTTAGGTAAGGTTAGGTTAGGTTAGGTTAGGTTGGGTTGGGTGTTGTTGGGTTGGGTTGGGTTGGGTTGGGTTAGGTTGGGTTAGGTTAGGTTAGGTTACGTTAGGTTATGTTAGGTTAGGTTAGGTTAGGTTACGTTAGGTTAGGTTAGGTCAGGTAAGGTTAGGTTACGTTAGAATAGGTTAGGTTAGGTTAGGTTACGTTAGGTTAGGTTAAGTTAGGTTAGGTTAGGTTTGGTTAGGTTAGGTTAGGTTTGGTTAGGTTAGGTTAGGTTAGGTTACGTTAGGTTAGGTTAGGTTACGTTAGGTTAGGTTAGGTAAGGATAATTTGGTTAGGTTAGGTAAGGTTAGGTTAGGTTAGGTTAGGTTGGGTTGGGTGTTGTTGGGTTGGGTTGGGTTGGGTTGGGTTAGGTTGGGTTAGGTTAGGTTAGGTTAGGTTGGGTTAGGTTAGTTTAGGTTAGGTTAGGTTAGGTTAGGTTGGGTTGCGTTGGGTTAGGTTAGGTTAGGTTAGGTAAGGTTAGGTTAGGTTAGGTTAGGTTACGTTAGGTTAAGGTATGAACCGTCGTAAAACCGCATTAAACAATGTCACTTAGTGAGATGCAGTGTTTTTCACCTTTACAACTTGGGAACTGTGATATCTAGTGTGAAAGCGCTTGAAACCGTCGTAATGTTGTAGAAAGCAATGTAAACTAGCGAGTAAAACGTTTTCTAACGATAGAAGTGCGAAGGTTATGTTAGGTTGAGTTATGTTAGTTTAAGCTAGGTAGCGTCGTGAAACTACCAAAAACAACGTCATCTAACGAGATAGTGTTGTTTTATTGCGAGTACGAAAGTGCGATAGGTGAAATGTTGTGAAAGCACACAAAACGGCGTGAACAAGCCAAATACTGCGTGTTGTACCGTTACAAGTGCGAAACTGCTATGTTGTGATATTCTCGTTAAAGCGCATGCAAGCATCGTGAAACCTTAAAGAACGATGTCATTTAGCGAGATACAGCGTTCTGTACTGAAATAAGTTGGTGAGAAACTGTGACGTCAAGCAAATATCGTAATTGTGAACGAAACAGTGTAATTGAGCGTCTTTAGATACAAGTGCGAATGTTAGGTTAGGTTCACATATCAACCGTCGTAAAACCGCATTAAACAATGTCACTTAGTGAGATGTAGTGTTTTTCAACATTACAAGTCGGGAACTACGATATCTAATGTGAAAGCGCATGAAACCGTCGTATTCTTGTAGAAAACATTGTAAAGTTGCGAGTAAAACGTTTTCTAACGATAGAAGTGCGAAGGTTAGGTTAGGTTAGGTTAGTTTAAGCTAGGTAGCATCGTGAAACTACCAAAAACGACGTCATCTAACGAGATAGTGTTGTTTTATTGCGAGTATTAAACTGCGATAGGTGAAATGTTGTGAAAGCACACAAAACGGCATGAACAAGCCAAATACTGCGTGTTCTACCGTTACAAGTGCGAAACTGCTATATTGTGATATTCTCGTTAAAGCGCATGCAAGCATCGTGAAACCTTAAAGAACAATGTCATTTAGCGAGATACAGCGTTCTGTACTGCAATAGGTTGGTGAAAAACTGTGAGGTTATGCAAATATCGTAATTGTGAACGAAACAGTGTAATAGAGCGTCTTTGGATACAAGTGCGAATGTTAGGTTAGGTTAAGATATGAACCGTCGTAAAACCGCATTAAACAATGTCACTTAGTGAGATGCAGTGTTTTTCACCATTACAAGTCGGGAACTACGATATCTAATGTGAAAGCGCTTGCAAACGTCGTTAGGTTAGGTTACGTTAGGTTAGGTTAGGTTAGGTTAGGTTAAGTTAGGTTAGGTTTGGTTAGGTTAGGTTAGGTTAGGTTAGGTTATGTTAGGTTAGGTTGTGTTAGGTTTGGTTAGGTTAGGTTGGGTTAGGTTAGTTTAGGTTAGGTTAGGTTAGGTTGGGTTGGGTTGGGTTAGGTTAGGTTAGGTTAGGTAAGGTTAGGTTAGGGTTGGTTAGGTTACGTTAGGTTAAGGTATGAACCGTCGTAAAACCGCATTAAACAATGTTACTTAGTGAGATGCAGTGTTTTTCACCTTTACAAGTTGGGAACTGTGATATCTAGTGTGAAAGCGCTTGAAACCGTCGTAATGTTGTAGAAAGCAATGTAAACTAGCGAGTAAAACGTTTTCTAACGATAGAAGTGCGAAGGTTATGTTAGGTTGAGTTATGTTAGTTTAAGCTAGGTAGCGTCGTGAAACCACCAAAAACGACGTCATCTAACGAGATAGTGTTGTTTTATTGCGAGTATTAAACTGCGATAGGTGAAATGTTGTGAAAGCACACAAAACGGCATGAACAAGCCAAATACTGCGTGTTGTACCGTTACAAGTGCGAAACTGCTATGTTGTGACATTCTCGGTAAAGCGCATGCAAGTATCGTGAAACCTTAAAGAACGATGTCATTTAGCGAGAGACAGCGTTCTGTACTGTAATAAGTTGGTGAAAACCTGTGAGGTCATGCAAGTATCGTAATTGTGAACGAAACAGTGTAATAGAGCGTTTTGAGATACAAGCGCGAATGTTAAGTTAGGTTAAGAAATGAACCGTCGTAAAACCGCATTGAACAATGTCACTTTGTGAGATGCAGGTTTTTTCACCATTACAAGTCGGGAACTGCGATATCTAATGTGAAAGTGCATGAAACCGTCGTAATGTTGTAGAGAGCATTGTAAAGTAGCGAGTAAAACGTTTTCTAACGATAGAAGTGCGAAGGTTATGTTAGGTTGAATTATGTTAGTTTAAGATAGGTAGCGTCGTGAAACTACCAAAAACAACGTCATCTAACGAGATAGTGTTGTTTTATTGCGAGTACGAAAGTGCGATAGGTGAAATGTTGTGAAAGCACACAAAACGGCATGAACAAGCCAAATACTGCGTGTTGTACCGTTACAAGTGCGAAACTGCTATGTTGTGATATTCTCGTTAAAGCGCATGCAAGCATCGTGAAACCTTAAAGAACGATGTCATTTAGCGAGATACAGCGTTCTGCACTGAAATAAGTTGGTGAGAAACTGTGACGTCAAGCAAATATCGTAATTGTGAACGAAACAGTGTAATTGAGCGTCTTTAGATACAAGTGCGAATGTTAGGTTAGGTTGACATATCAACCGTCGTAAAACCGCATTAAACAATGTCACTTAGTGAGATGTAGTGTTTTTCAACATTACAAGTCGGGAACTACGATATCTAATGTGAATGCACATGAACCTGTCGTAATCTTGTAGAAAACATTGTAAAGTTGCGAGTAAAACGTTTTCTAACGATAGAAGTGCGAAGGTTAGGTTAGGTTAGGTTAGTTTAAGCTAGGTAGCGTCGTGAAACTACCAAAAACGACGTCATCTAACGAGATAGTGTTGTTTTATTGCGAGTATTAAACTGCAATAGGTGAAATGTTGTGAAAGCACACAAAACGGCATGAACAAGCCAAATACTGCGTGTTCTACCGTTACAAGTGCGAAACTGCTATATTGTGATATTCTCGTTAAAGCGCATGCAAGCATCGTGAAACCTTAAAGAACAATGTCATTTAGCGAGATACAGCGTTCTGTACTGCAATAAGTTGGTGAAAAACTGTGAGGTTATGCAAATATCGTAATTGTGAACGAAACAGTGTAATAGAGCGTCTTTGGATACAAGTGCAAATGTTAGGTTAGGTTAAGATATGAACCGTCGTAAAACCGCATTAAACAATGTCACTTAGTGAGATGCAGTGTTTTTCACCATTACAAGTCGGGAACTGCGATATCTAATGTGAAAGCGCTTGCAAACGTCGTTAGGTTAGGTTACGTTAGGTTGGGTTAGGTTAGGTTAGGTTAGGTTACGTTAGGTTAGATTTGGTTTGGTTAGGTTAGGTTAGGTTATGTTAGGTTAGGTTGGGTTAGGTTAGGTTAGGTTACGTTAGGTTAAGGTATGAACCGTCGTAAAACCGCATTAAACAATGTCACTTAGTGAGATGCAGTGTTTTTCACCTTTACAAGTTGGGAACTGCGATATCTAATGTGAAAGCGCTTGAAACCGTCGTAATGTTGTAGAAAGCAATGTAAAGTAGCGAGTAAAACGTTTTCTAACGATAGAAGTGCGAAGGTTATGTTAGGTTGAGTTATGTTAGTTTAAGCTAGGTAGCGTCGTGAAACCACCAAAAACGACGTCATCTAACGAGATAGTGTTGTTTTATTGCGAGTACGAAACTGCGATAGGTAAAATGTTGTGAAAGCACACAAAACGGCATGAACAAGCCAAATACTGCGTGTTGTACCGTTACAAGTGCGAAACTGCTATGTTGTGACATTCTCGGTAAAGCGCATGCAAGTATCGTGAAACCTTAAAGAACGATGTCATTTAGCGAGATACAGCGTTCTGTACTGTAATAAGTTGGTGAGAAACTGTGAGGTCAAGCAAATATCGTAATTGTAAACGAAACAGTGTAATTGAGCGTATTTAGATACAAGTGCGAATGTTAGGTTAGGTTGAGATATCAACCGTCGTAAAACCGCAATAATCAATGTCACTTAGTGAGATGTAGTGTTTTTCAACATTACAAGTCGGGAACTACGATATCTAATGTGAAAGCGCATGAAACCGTCGTAATCTTGTAGAAAACATTGTAAAGTTGCGAGTAAAACGTTTTCTAACGATAGAAGTGCGAAGGTTAGCTTGAGTTATGTTAGTTTAAGCTATGTAGCGTCGTGAGACCACCAAAAAGGACGTCATCTAACGAGATAGTGTTGTTTTATTGCGAGTACGAAACTGCGATAGGTAAAATGTTGTGAAAGCACACAAAACGGCATGAACAAGCCAAATACTGCGTGTTGTACCGTTACAAGTGCGAAACTGCTATGTTGTGACATTCTCGTTAAAGCGCATGCCAGCATCGTGAAACCTTAAAGAACGATGTCATTTAGCGAGATACAGCGTTCTGTACTGCAATAAGTTGGTGAAAAACTGTGAGGTTATGCAAATATCGTAATTGCGAACGAAACAGTGTAATAGAGCGTTTTTCAATACAAGTACGAATGTTAGGTTAGGTTAAGATATGAACCGTCGTAAAACCGCATTAAACAATGTCACTTAGTGAGATGCAGTGTTTTTCACCATTACAAGTCGGGAACTGCGATATCTAATGTGAAAGCGCTTGCAAACGTCGTTAGGTTAGGTTAGGTTAGGTTAGGTTAAGTTAGGTTAGGTTGGGTTAGGTTAGGTTAGGTTAGGTTAGGTTAAGATATGAACCGCGCTAAAACCGCATTAAACAATGTCACTTAGTGAGATGCAGTGTTTTTCACCATTAGAAGTCGGGAACTGCGATATCTAATGTGAAAGCGCTTGCAAACGTCGTTAGGTTAGGTTAGGTTAGCTTAGGTTGGGTTAGGTTAGGTTAGGTTAGGTTAGGTTAAGATATGAACCGCGCTAAAACCGCATTAAACAATGTCACTTAGTGAGATGCTGTGTTTTTCACCATTACAAGTCGGGAACTGCGATATCTAATGTGAAAGCGCTTGCAAACGTCGTTAGGTTAGGTTAGGTTAGGTTAGGTTAGGTTAGGTTACGTTAGGTTAGGTTAGGTTAGGTTTGGTTAGGTTAGGTTAGGTTAGGTTATGTTAGGTAAGGTTTGGTTAGGTTAGGTTAGGTTAGGTTGGGTTAGGTAAGGTTAGGTTAGGTTAAATTAGGTTAGGTTAGGTTAGGTTAGGTTAAGATATGAACCGCGCTAAAACCGCAATAAACAATGTCACTTAGTGAGATGCTGTGTTTTTCACCATTACAAGTCGGGAACTGCGATATCTAAAGTGAAAGCGCATGAAACCGTCGTAATCTTGTAGAAAACATTGTAAAGTAGCGAATAAAACGTTTTCTAACGATAGAAGTGCGAAGGTTAGGTTAGTTTGAGCTACGTAGCGTCGTGAAACCACCAAAAACGATGTCATCTAACGAGATAGTGTTGTTTTATTGCGAGTACGAAACTACGATAGGTGAAATATTGTGAAAGCACACAAAATGGCATAAACTAGCCAGATACTGCGTCTTGTGTCGTTACAAGTGCGAAACTGCTTTATTGTGATATTCTCGTTAAAGCGCAGGCAAGTATCGTGAAACCTTAAAGAACGATGTCATTTAGCGAGATACAGCGTTCTGTACTGTAATAAGTTGGTGAGAAACTGTGACGTCAAGCAAATATCGTAATTCTGAACGAAACAGTGTAATTGAGCGTCTTTGGATACAAGTGCGAATGTTAGGTTAGGTTAAGATATGAACCGTCGTAAAACCGCATTAAACAATGTCACTCAGTGAGATGCAGTGTTTTTCACCATTACAAGTCGGGAACTGCGATATCTAATGTGAAAGCGCTTGCAACCGTCGTTAGGTTAGGTTAGGTTAGGTTAGGTTAGGTTACGTTAGGTTAGGTTAGGTTAGGTTTGGTTAGGTTAGGTTAGGTTAGGTTAGGTTAGGGTATGTTAGGTAAGGTTTGGTTAGGTTAGGTTAGGTTAGGTTGGGTTAGGTAAGGTTAGGATAGGTTAAAATATGAACCGCGCTAAAACCGCATTAAACAATGTCACTTAGTGAGATGCTGTGTTTTTCACCATTACAAGTCGGGAACTGCGATATCTAATGTGAAAGCGCATGAAACCGTCGTAATCTTGTAGAAAACATTGTAAAGTAGCGAATAAAACGTTTTCTAACGATAGAAGTGCGAAGGTTCGGTTAGTTTGAGCTAGGTAGCGTCGTGAAACCACCAAAAACGATGTCATCTAACGAGATAGTGTTGTTTTATTGCGAGTACGAAACTGCGATAGGTGAAATATTGGGAAAGCACACAAAATGGCATGAACTAGCCAGATACTGCGTCTTGTGCCGTTACAAGTGCGAAACTGCTTTATTGTGATATTCTCGTTAAAGCGCATGCAAGTATCGTGAAACCTTAAAGAACGATGTCATTTAGCGAGATACAGCGTTCTGTACTGCAATAAGTTGGTGAAAAACTGTGAGGTTATGCAAATATCGTAATTGTGAACGAAACAGTGTAATAGAGCGTTTTTCAATACAAGTACGAATGTTAGGTTAGGTTAAGATATGAACCGTCGTAAAACCGCATTAAACAATGTCACTTAGTGAGATGCAGTGTTTTTCACCATTACAAGTCGGGAACTGCGATATCTAATGTGAAAGCGCTTGCAAACGTCGTTAGGTTAGGTTAGGTTAGGTTAGGTTAGGTTTGGTTAGGTTAGGTTAGGTTAGGTTATATTAGGTTAGGTTGGGTTAGGTTAGGTTAGGTTAGGTTAGGTTAAGATATGAACCGCGCTAAAACTGCATTAAACAATGTCACTTAGTGAGATGCTGTGTTTTTCACCATTACAAGTCGGGAACTGCGATATCTAATGTGAAAGCGCATGAAACCGTCGTAATCTTGTAGAAAACATTGTAAAGTAGCGAATAAAACGTTTTCTAACGATAGAAGTGCGAAGGTTAGGTTAGTTTGAGCTAGGTAGCGTCGTGAAACCACCAAAAGCGATGTCATCTAACGAGATAGTGTTGTTTTATTGCGAGTACGAAACTGGGATAGGTGAAATATTGGGAAAGCACACAAAATGGCATGAACTAGCCAGATACTGCGTCTTGTGCCGTTACAAGTGCGAAACTGCTTTATTGTGATATTCTCGTTAAAGCGCATGCAAGTATCGTGAAACCTTAAAAAACGATGTCATTTAGCGAGATACAGCGTTCTGTACTGCAATAAGTTGGTGAAAAACTGTGAGGTTATGCAAATATCGTAATTGTGAAGGAAACAGTGTAATAGAGCGTTTTTCAATACAAGTACGAATGTTAGGTTAGGTTAAGATATGAACCGTCGTAAAACCGCATTAAACAATGTCACTTAGTGAGATGCAGTGTTTTTCACCATTACAAGTCGGGAACTGCGATATCTAATGTGAAAGCGCTTGCAAACGTCGTTAGGTTAGGTTAGGTTAGGTTAGGTTAGGTTGGGTTAGGTTAGGTTAGGTTAGGTTAGGTTAAGATATGAATCGCGCTAAAACCGCTATAAACAATGTCACTTAGTGAGATGCAGTGTTTTTCACCATTACAAGTCGGGAACTGCGATATCTAATGTGAAAGCGCTTGCAAACGTCGTTAGGTTAGGTTAGGTTAGGTTGGGTTAGGTTAGGTTAAGTTAGGTTAGGTTAAGATATGAACCGCGCTAAAACCGCATTAAACAATGTCACTTAGTGAGATGCTGTGTTTTTCACCATTACAAGTCGGGAACTGCGATATCTAATGTGAAAGCGCTTGCAAACGTCGTTAGGTTAGGTTAGGTTAGGTTAGGTTAGGTTACGTTAGGTTAGGTTAGGTTAGGTTTGGTTAGGTTAGGTTAGGTTAGGTTATGTTAGGTAAGGTTTGGTTAGGTTAGGTTAGGTTAGGTTGGGTTAGGTAAGGTTAGGTTAGGTTAGGTTAGGTTAGGTTAAGATATGAACCGCGCTAAAACCGCATTAAACAATGTCACTTAGTGAGATGCTATGTTTTTCACCATTACAAGTCGGGAACTGCGATATCTAATGTGAAAGCGCATGAAACCGTCGTAATCTTGTAGAAAACATTGTAAAGTAGCGAATAAAACGTTTTCTAACGATAGAAGTGCGAAGGTTAGGTTAGTTTGAGCTACGTAGCGTCGTGAAACCACCAAAAACGATGTCATCTAACGAGATAGTGTTGTTTTATTGCGAGTACGAAACTGCGATAGGTGAAATATTGGGAAAGCACACAAAATGGCATGAACCAGCCAGATACTGCGTCTTGTGCCGTTACAAGTGCGAAACTGCTTTATTGTGATATTCTCGTTAAAGCGCATGCAAGTATCGTGAAACCTTAAAGAACGATGTCATTTAGCGAGATACAGCGTTCTGTACTGTAATATGTTGGTGAGAAACTGTGAGGTCAAGCAAATATCGTAATTGTGAACGAAACAGTGTAATTGAGCGTATTTAGATACAAGTGCGAATGTTAGGTTAGATTGAGATATCAACCGTCGTAAAACCGCATTAATCAATGTCACTTAGTGAGATGTAGTGTTTTTCAACATTACAAGTCGGGAACTACGATATCTAATGTGAAAGCGCATGAAACCGTCGTAATCTTGTAGAAAACATTGTAAAGTTGCGAGTAAAACGTTTTCTAACGATAGAAGTGCGAAGGTTAGCTTGAGTTAGGTTAGTTTAAGCTTGGTAGCGTCGTGAAACTACCAAAAACGACGTCATCTAACGAGATAGTGTTGTTTTATTGCGAGTATTAAACTGCGATAGGTGAAATGTTGTGAAAGCACACAAAACGGCATGAACAAGCCAAATACTGCGTGTTCTACCGTTACAAGTGCGAAACTGCTATATTGTGATATTCTCGTTAAAGCGCATGCAAGCATCGTGAAACCTCAAAGAACAATGTCATTTAGCGAGATACAGCGTTCTGTACTGCAATAAGTTGGTGAAAAACTGTGAGGTTATGCAAATATCGTAATTGCGAACGAAACAGTGTAATAGAGCGTTTTTCAATACAAGTACGAATGTTAGGTTAGGTTAAGATATGAACCGTCGTAAAACCGCATTAAACAATGTCACTTAGTGAGATGCAGTGTTTTTCGCCATTACAAGTCGGGAACTGCGATATCTAATGTGAAAGCGCTTGCAAACGTCGTTAGGTTAGGTTAGGTTAGGTTAGGTTAGGTTAGGTTAGGTTACGTTAGGTTAGGTTTGGTTAGGTTAGGTTAGGTTAGGTTATGTTAGGTTAGGTTGGGTTAGGTTAGGTTAGGTTACGTTAGGTTAAGGTATGAACCGTCGTAAAACCGCATTAAACAATGTCACTTAGTGAGATGCAGTGTTTTTCACCTTTACAAGTTGGGAACTGCAATATCTAATGTGAAAGCGCTTGAAACCGTCGTAATGTTGTAGAAAGCAATGTAAAGTAGCGAGTAAAACGTTTTCTAACGATAGAAGTGCGAAGGTTATGTTAGGTTGAGTTATGTTAGTTTAAGCTAGGTAGCGTCGTGAAACCACCAAAAACGACGTCATCTAACGAGATAGTGTTGTTTTATTGCGAGTACGAAACTGCGATAGGTAAAATGTTGTGAAAGCACACAAAACGGCATGAACAAGCCAAATACTGCGTGTTGTACCGTTACAAGTGCGAAACTGCTATGTTGTGACATTCTCGGTAAAGCGCATGCAAGTATCGTGAAACCTTAAAGAACGATGTCATTTAGCGAGATACAGCGTTCTGTACTGTAATAAGTTGGTGAGAAACTGTGAGGTCAAGCAAATATCGTAATTGTGAACGAAACAGTGTAATTGAGCGTATTTAGATACAAGTGCGAATGTTAGGTTAGGTTGAGATATCAACCGTCGTAAAACCGCTATAATCAATGTCACTTAGTGAGATGTAGTGTTTTTCAACATTACAAGTCGGGAACTACGATATCTAATGTGAAAGCGCATGAAACCGTCGTAATCTTGTAGAAAACATTGTAAAGTTGCGAGTAAAACGTTTTCTAACGATAGAAGTGCGAAGGTTAGCTTGAGTTATGTTAGTTTAAGCTATGTAGCGTCGTGAGACCACCAAAAAGGACGTCATCTAACGAGATAGTGTTGTTTTATTGCGAGTACGAAACTGCGATAGGTAAAATGTTGTGAAAGCACACAAAACGGCATGAACAAGCCAAATACTGCGTGTTGTACCGTTACAAGTGCGGAACTGCTATGTTGTGACATTCTCGTTAAAGCGCATGCAAGCATCGTGAAACCTTAAAGAACGATGTCATTTAGCGAGATACAGCGTTCTGTACTGCAATAAGTTGGTGAAAAACTGTGAGGTTATGCAAATATCGTAATTGTGAACGAAACAGTGTAATAGAGCGTTTTTCAATACAAGTACGAATGTTAGGTTAGGTTAAGATATGAACCGTCGTAAAACCGCATTAAACAATGTCACTTAGTGAGATGCCGTGTTTTTCACCATTACAAGTCGGGAACTGCGATATCTAATGTGAAAGCGCTTGCAAACGTCGTTAGGTTAGGTTAGGTTAGGTTAGGTTAGGTTGGGTTAGGTTAGGTTAGGTTAGGTTAAGATATGAACCGCGCTAAAACCGCATTAAACAATGTCACTTAGTGAGATGCAGTGTTTTTCACCATTACAAGTCGGGAACTGCGATATCTACTGTGAAAGCGCTTGCAAACGTCGTTAGGTTAGGCTAGGTTAGGTTAGGTTAGGTTAGGTTGGGTTAGGTTAGGTTAGGTTAGGTTAGGTTAAGATATGAACCGCGCTAAAACCGCATTAAACAATGTCACTTAGTGAGATGCTGTGTTTTTCACCATTACAAGTCGGGAACTACGATATCTAATGTGAAAGCGCTTGCAAACGTCGTTAGGTTAGGTTAGGTTAGGTTAGGTTACGTTAGGTTAGGTTAGGTTAGGTTACGTTAGGTTAGGTTAGGTTAGGTTTGGTTAGGTTAGGTTAGGTTAGGTTATGTTAGGTAAGGTTTGGTTAGGTTAGGTTAGGTTAGGTTGGGTTAGCTAAGGTTAGGTTAGGTTAAATTAGGTTAGGTTAGGTTAGGTTAGGTTAAGATATGAACCGCGCTAAAACCGCATTAAACAATGTCACTTAGTGAGATGCTGTGTTTTTCACCATTACAAGTCGGGAACTGCGATATCTAAAGTGAAAGCGCATGAAACCGTCGTAATCTTGTAGAAAACATTGTAAAGTAGCGAATAAAACGTTTTCTAACGATAGAAGTGCGAAGGTTAGGTTAGTTTGAGCTACGTAGCGTCGTGAAACCACCAAAAACGATGTCATCTAACGAGATAGTGTTGTTTTATTGCGAGTACGAAACTGCGATAGGTGAAATATTGGGAAAGCACACAAAATGGCATGAACTAGCCAGATACTGCGTCTTGTGCCGTTACAAGTGCGAAACTGCTTTATTGTGATATTCTCGTTAAAGCGCATGCAAGTATCGTGAAACCTTAAAGAACGATGTCATTTAGCGAGATACAGCGTTCTGTACTGTAATATGTTGGTGAGAAACTGTGAGGTCAAGCAAATATCGTAATTGTGAACGAAACAGTGTAATTGAGCGTATTTAGATACAAGTGCGATTGTTAGGTTAGATTGAGATATCAACCGTCGTAAAACCGCATTAATCAATGTCACTTAGTGAGATGTAGTGTTTTTCAACATTACAAGTCGGGAACTACGATATCTAATGTGAAAGCGCATGAAACCGTCGTAATCTTGTAGAAAACATTGTAAAGTTGCGAGTAAAACGTTTTCTAACGATAGAAGTGCGAAGGTTAGCTTGAGTTAGGTTAGTTTAAGCTTGGTAGCGTCGTGAAACTACCAAAAACGACGTCATCTAACGAGATAGTGTTGTTTTATTGCGAGTATTAAACTGCGATAGGTGAAATGTTGTGAAAGCACACAAAACGGCATGAACAAGCCAAATACTGCGTGTTCTACCGTTACAAGTGCGAAACTGCTATATTGTGATATTCTCGTTAAAGCGCATGCAAGCATCGTGAAACCTCAAAGAACAATGTCATTTAGCGAGATACAGCGTTCTGTACTGCAATAAGTTGGTGAAAAACTGTGAGGTTATGCAAATATCGTAATTGCGAACGAAACAGTGTAATAGAGCGTTTTTCAATACAAGTACGAATGTTAGGTTAGGTTAAGATATGAACCGTCGTAAAACCGCATTAAACAATGTCACTTAGTGAGATGCAGTGTTTTTCGCCATTACAAGTCGGGAACTGCGATATCTAATGTGAAAGCGCTTGCAAACGTCGTTAGGTTAGGTTAGGTTAGGTTAGGTTACGTTAGGTTACGTTAGGTTAGGTTTGGTTAGGTTAGGTTAGGTTAGGTTATGTTAGGTTAGGTTGGGTTAGGTTAGGTTAGGTTACGTTAGGTTAAGGTATGAACCGTCGTAAAACCGCATTAAACAATGTCACTTAGTGAGATGCAGTGTTTTTCACCTTTACAAGTTGGGAACTGCGATATCTAATGTGAAAGCGCTTGAAACCGTCGTAATGTTGTAGAAAGCAATGTAAAGTAGCGAGTAAAACGTTTTCTAACGATAGAAGTGCGAAGGTTATGTTAGGTTGAGTTATGTTAGTTTAAGCTAGGTAGCGTCGTGAAACCACCAAAAACGACGTCATCTAACGAGATAGTGTTGTTTTATTGCGAGTACGAAACTGCGATAGGTAAAATGTTGTGAAAGCACACAAAACGGCATGAACAAGCCAAATACTGCGTGTTGTACCGTTACAAGTGCGAAACTGCTATGTTGTGACATTCTCGGTAAAGCGCATGCAAGTATCGTGAAACCTTAAAGAACGATGTCATTTAGCGAGATACAGCGTTCTGTACTGTAATAAGTTGGTGAGAAACTGTGAGGTCAAGCAAATATCGTAATTGTGAACGAAACAGTGTAATTGAGCGTATTTAGATACAAGTGCGAATGTTAGGTTAGGTTGAGATATCAACCGTCGTAAAACCGCTATAATCAATGTCACTTAGTGAGATGTAGTGTTTTTCAACATTACAAGTCGGGAACTACGATATCTAATGTGAAAGCGCATGAAACCGTCGTAATCTTGTAGAAAACATTGTAAAGTTGCGAGTAAAACGTTTTCTAACGATAGAAGTGCGAAGGTTAGCTTGAGTTATGTTAGTTTAAGCTATGTAGCGTCGTGAGACCACCAAAAAGGACGTCATCTAACGAGATAGTGTTGTTTTATTGTGAGTACGAAACTGCGATAGGTAAAATGTTGTGAAAGCACACAAAACGGCATGAACAAGCCAAATACTGCGTGTTGTACCGTTACAAGTGCGGAACTGCTATGTTGTGACATTCTCGTTAAAGCGCATGCAAGCATCGTGAAACCTTAAAGAACGATGTCATTTAGCGAGATACAGCGTTCTGTACTGCAATAAGTTGGTGAAAAACTGTGAGGTTATGCAAATATCGTAATTGTGAACGAAACAGTGTAATAGAGCGTTTTTCAATACAAGTACGAATGTTAGGTTAGGTTAAGATATGAACCGTCGTAAAACCGCATTAAACAATGTCACTTAGTGAGATGCAGTGTTTTTCACCATTACAAGTCGGGAACTGCGATATCTAATGTGAAAGCGCTTGCAAACGTCGTTAGGTTAGGTTAGGTTAGGTTAGGTTAGGTTGGGTTAGGTTAGGTTAGGTTAGGTTAAGATATGAACCGCGCTAAAACCGCATTAAACAATGTCACTTAGTGAGATGCAGTGTTTTTCACCATTACAAGTCGGGAACTGCGATATCTACTGTGAAAGCGCTTGCAAACGTCGTTAGGTTAGGCTAGGTTAGGTTAGGTTAGGTTAGGTTGGGTTAGGTTAGGTTAGGTTAGGTTAGGTTAAGATATGAACCGCGCTAAAACCGCATTAAACAATGTCACTTAGTGAGATGCTGTGTTTTTCACCATTACAAGTCGGGAACTACGATATCTAATGTGAAAGCGCTTGCAAACGTCGTTAGGTTAGGTTAGGTTAGGTTAGGTTACGTTAGGTTAGGTTAGGTTAGGTTACGTTAGGTTAGGTTAGGTTAGGTTTGGTTAGGTTAGGTTAGGTTAGGTTATGTTAGGTAAGGTTTGGTTAGGTTAGGTTAGGTTAGGTTGGGTTAGGTAAGGTTAGGTTAGGTTAAATTAGGTTAGGTTAGGTTAGGTTAGGTTAAGATATGAACCGCGCTAAAACCGCATTAAACAATGTCACTTAGTGAGATGCTGTGTTTTTCACCATTACAAGTCGGGAACTGCGATATCTAAAGTGAAAGCGCATGAAACCGTCGTAATCTTGTAGAAAACATTGTAAAGTAGCGAATAAAACGTTTTCTAACGATAGAAGTGCGAAGGTTAGGTTAGTTTGAGCTACGTAGCGTCGTGAAACCACCAAAAACGATGTCATCTAACGAGATAGTGTTGTTTTATTGCGAGTACGAAACTGCGATAGGTGAAATATTGGGAAAGCACACAAAATGGCATGAACTAGCCAGATACTGCGTCTTGTGCCGTTACAAGTGCGAAACTGCTTTATTGTGATATTCTCGTTAAAGCGCATGCAAGTATCGTGAAACCTTAAAGAACGATGTCATTTAGCGAGATACAGCGTTCTGTACTGTAATAAGTTGGTGAGAAACTGTGAGGTCAAGCAAATATCGTAATTTTGAACGAAACAGTGTAATTGAGCGTATTTAGATACAAGTGCGAATGTTAGGTTAGGTTGAGATATCAACCGTCGTAAAACCGCATTAATCAATGTCACTTAGTGAGATGTAGTGTTTTTCAACATTACAAGTCGGGAACTACGATATCTAATGTGAAAGCGCATGAAACCGTCGTAATCTTGTAGAAAACATTGTAAAGTTGCGAGTAAAACGTTTTCTAACGATAGAAGTGCGAAGGTTAGCTTGAGTTATGTTAGTTTAAGCTATGTAGCGTCGTGAGACCACCAAAAAGGACGTCATCTAACGAGATAGTGTTGTTTTATTGCATGTACGAAACTGCAATAGGTGAAATGTTGTGAAAGTACACAAAACGGCTTGAACAAGCCAGATACTGCGTGTTGTACCGTTACAAGTGCGAAACTGCTATAATGTGATATTCTCGTTAAAGCGCATGCAAGCATCGTGAAACCTTAAAGAACGATGTCATTTAGCGAGATACAGCGTTCTGTACTGCAATAAGTTGGTGAAAAACTGTGAGGTTATGCAAATATCGTAATTGTGAACGAAACAGTGTAATAGAGCGTTTTTCAATACAAGTACGAATGTTAGGTTAGGTTAAGATATGAACCGTCGTAAAACCGCATTAAACAATGTCACTTAGTGAGATGCAGTGTTTTTCACCATTACAAGTCGGTAACTGCGATATCTAATGTGAAAGCGCATGAAACCGTCGTAATCTTGTAGAAAACATTGTAAAGTAGCGAATAAAACGTTTTCTAACGATAGAAGTGCGAAGGTTAGGTTAGTTTGAGCTAGGTAGCGTCGTGAAACCACCAAAAACGATGTCATCTAACGAGATAGTGTTGTTTTATTGCGAGTACGAAACTGGCATAGGTGAAATATTGGGAAAGCACACAAAAAGGCATGAACTAGCCAGATACTGCGTCTTGTGCCGTTACAAGTGCGAAACTGCTTTATTGTGATATTCTCGTTAAAGCGCATGCAAGTATCGTGAAACCTTAAAGAACGATGTCATTTAGCGAGATACAGCGTTCTGTACTGCAATAAGTTGGTGAAAAACTGTGAGGTTATGCAAATATCGTAATTGTGAACGAAACAGTGGAATAGAGCGTTTTTCAATACAAGTACGAATGTTAGGTTAGGTTAAGATATGAACCGTCGTAAAACCGCATTAAACAATGTCACTTAGTGAGATGCAGTGTTTTTCACCATTACAAGTCGGGAACTGCGATATCTAATGTGAAAGCGCTTGCAAACGTCGTTAGGTTAGGTTAGGTTAGGTTAGGTTAGGTTAGGTTAGGTTAGGTTGGGTTAGGTTAGGTTAGGTTAGGTTAGGTTAAGATATGAATCGCGCTAAAACCGCTATAAACAATGTCACTTAGTGAGATGCAGTGTTTTTCGCCATTACAAGTCGGGAACTGCGATATCTAATGTGAAAGCGCTTGCAAACGTCGTTAGGTTAGGTTAGGTTAGGTTGGGTTAGGTTAGGTTAGGTTAAAATATGAACCGCGCTAAAACCGCATTAAACAATGTCACTTAGTGAGATGCAGTGTTTTTCACCATTACAAGTCGGGAACTGCGATATCTAATGTGAAAGCGCTTGCAAACGTCGTTAGGTTAGGTTAGGTTAGGTTAGGTTAGGTTAGGTTGGGTTAGGTTAGGTTAGGTTAGGTTAGGTTAAGATATGAACCGCGCTAAAACCGCATTAAACAATGTCACTTAGTGAGATGCTGTGTTTTTCACCATTACAAGTCGGGAACTGCGATATCTAATGTGAAAGCGCTTGCAAACGTCGTTAGGTTAGGTTAGGTTAGGTTAGGTTAGGTTAGGTTAGGTTACGTTAGGTTAGGTTAGGTTAGGTTTGGTTAGGTTAGGTTAGGGTAGGTTATGTTAGGAAAGGTTTGGTTAGGTTAGGTTAGGTTAGGTTGGGTTAGGTAAGGTTAGGTTAGGTTAAATTAGGTTAGGTTAGGTTAGGTTAGGTTAAGATATGAACCGTGCTAAAACCGCATTAAACAATGTCACTTAGTGAGATGCTGTGTTTTTCACCATTACAAGTCGGGAACTGCGATATCTAATGTGAAAGCGCATGAAACCGTCGTAATCTTGTAGAAAACATTGTAAAGTAGCGAATAAAACGTTTTCTAACAATAGAAGTGCGAAGGTTAGGTTAGTTTGAGCTACGTAGCGTCGTGAAACCACCAAAAACGATGTCATCTAACGAGATAGTGTTGTTTTATTGCGAGTACGAAACTGCGATAGGTGAAATATTGTGAAAGCACACAAAATGGCATAAACTAGCCAGATACTGCGTCTTGTGTCGTTACAAGTGCGAAACTGCTTTATTGTGATATTCTCGTTAAAGCGCATGCAAGTATCGTGAAACCTTAAAGAACGATGTCATTTAGCGAGATACAGCGTTCTGTACAGTATTAAGTTGGTGAGAAACTGTGAGGTCAAGCAAATATCGTAATTGTGAACGAAACAGTGTAATTGAGCGTCTTTGGATACAAGTGCGAATGTTAGGTTAGGTTAAGTAATGAACCGTCGTAAAACCGCATTAAACAATGTCACTCAGTGAGATGCAGTGTTTTTCACCATTACAAGTCGGGAACTGCGATATCTAATGTGAAAGCGCTCTCAAACGTCGTTAGGTTAGGTTACGTTAGGTTAGGTTAGGTTAGGTTAGGTTAGGTTATGTTAGGTTAGGTTAGGTTAGGGTATGTTAGGTAAGGTTTGGTTAGGTTAGGTTAGGTTAGGTTGGGTTAGGTAAGGTTAGGTTAGGTTAAGATATGAACCGCGCTAAAACCGCATTAAACAATGTCACTTAGTGAGATGCTGTGTTTTTCACCATTACAAGTCGGGAAATGCGATATCTAATGTGAAAGCGCATGAAACCGTCGTAATCTTGTAGAAAACATTGTAAAGTATCAAATAAAACGTTTTCTAACGATAGAAGTGCGAAGGTTCGGTTAGTTTGAGCTATGTAGCGTCGTGAGACCACCATAAAGGACGTCATCTAACGAGATAGTGTTGTTTTATTGCATGCACGAAACTGCAATAGGTGAACTGTTGTGAAAGTACACAAAACGGCTTGAACAAGCCAGATACTGCGTGTTGTACCGTTACAAGTGCGAAACTGCTATAATGTGATATTCTCGTTAAAGCGCATGCAAGCATCGTGAAACCTTAAAGAACGATGTCATTTAGCGAGATACAGCGTTCTGTACTGCAATAAGTTGGTAAAAAACTGTGAGGTTATGCAAATATCGTAATTGTGAACGAAACAGTGTAATAGAGCGTTTTTCATTACAACTACGAATGTTAGGTTAGGTTAAGATATGAACCGTCGTAAAACCACATTAAACAATGTCACTTAGTGAGATGCAGTGTTTTTCACCATTACAAGTCGGGAACTGCGATATCTAATGTGAAAGCGCTTTCAAACGTCGTTAGGTTAGGTTACGTTAGGTTAGGTTAGGTTAGGTTAGGTTAGGTTATGTTAGGTTAGGTTAGGTTAATATATGAACCGCGCTAAAACCGCAATAAACAATGTCACTTAGTGAGATGCAGTGTTTTTCACCTTTACAAGTTGGGAACTGCGATATCTAATGTGAAAGCGCTTGAAACCGTCGTAATGTTGTAGAAAGCAATGTAAAGTAGCGAGTAAAACGTTTTCTACGATAGAAGTGCGAAGGTTATGTTAGGTTGAGTTATGTTAGTTTAAGCTAGGTAGCGTCGTGAAACCACCAAAAACGACGTCATCTAACGAGATAGTGTTGTTTTATTGCGAGTACGAAACTGCGATAGGTAAAATGTTGTGAAAGCACACAAAACAGCATGAACAAGCCAAATACTGCGTGTTGTACCGTTACAAGTGCGAAACTGCTATGTTGTGACACTCTCGGTAAAGCGCATGCAAGTATCGTGAAACCTTAAAGAACAATGTCATTTAGCGAGATACAGCGTTCTGTACTGTAATAAGCTGGTGAGAAACTGTGAGGTCAAGCAAATATCGTAATTGTGAATGAAACAGTGTAATTGAGCGTCTTTAGATACAAGTGCGAATGTTAGGTTAGGTTGAGATATCAACCGTCGTAAAACCGCATTAAACAATGTCACTTAGTGAGATGTAGTGTTTTTCAACATTACAAGTCGGGAACTACGATATCTAATGTGAAAGCGCATGAAACCGTCGTAATCTTGTAGAAAACATTGTAAAGTTGCGAGTAAAACGTTTTCTAACGATAGAAGTGTGAAGGTTAGCTTGAGTTATGTTAGTTTAAGCTATGTAGCGTCGTGAGACCACCAAAAAGGACGTCATCTAACGAGATCATCATCATCATCATCAGCCTGACTACGTCCACTGCAGGACAAAGGCCTCTCCCATGTTCCGCCAGTTAACCCGGTCCTGTGCTTGCTGCTTCCAATTTATACCCGCAAACTTCTTAATCTCATCTGCCCACCTAACCTTCTGTCTCCCCCTAACCCGCTTCCCTTCTCTGGGAATCCAGTCAGTTACCCTTAATGACCAGCGGTTATCCTGTCTACGCGCTACATGCCCTGCCCATGTCCATTTCCTCTTCTTGATTTCAGCTATGATATCCTTAACCCCCGTTTGTTCCCTAATCCACTCTGCTCTCTTCTTGTCTCTTAAGGTTACACCTACCATTTTCCTTTCCATTGCTCGCTGCGTCGTTCTCAATTTAAGCTGAACCCTCTTTGTAAGTCTCCAGGTTTCTGCTCCGTAGCTAAGTACCGGCAAGATACAGCTGTTATATACCTTCCTCTTGAGGGATAGTGGCAATCTACCTGTCATAATTTGAGAGTGCTTGCCGAATGTGCTCCACCCCATTCTTATTCTTCTAGTTACTTCAATCTCGTGGTTCGGCTCTGCGGTTATTACCTGCCCTAAGTAGACATAGTCTTTTACAACTTCAAGTGCACTATTACCCATCTCGAAGCGCTGCTCTTTGCCGAGGTGGTTGTACATTACTTTCGTTTTCTGCAGATTAATTTTAAGACCCACTTTTCTGCTCTCCTTGTCTAACTCCGTAATCATGAGTTGCAATTCGTGCCCCGAGTTACTCAGCAATGCAATGTCATCGGCGAAGCGCAGGTTACTAAGGTATTCTCCATTGACTCTTATCCCTAACTGTTCCCATTCTAGGCTTCTGAAAACCTCCTGTAAGCACGCGGTAAACAGCATTGGGGAAATTGTGTCCCCCTGCCTTACACCCTTCTTGATTGGTATTCTGTTGCTTTCTCTATGAAGCACTATGGTAGCAGTTGATCCCCTGTAGATTTCTTCCAGAATGTTTATATATACTTCATCTACGCCCTGATTCCGCAGTGTTTGCATGACGGCTGATATTTCTACTGAATCAAACGCCTTCTCGTAATCTATGAAGGCTATGTATAGTGGTTGGTTATACATAGCCTTCATAGATTACGAGAAGGCGTTTGATTCAGTAGAAACATCTAACGAGATAGTGTTGTTTTATTGCATGTACGAAACTGCAATAGGTGAAATGTTGTGAAAGTACACAAAACGGCATGAACAAGCCAGATACTGCGTGTTGTACCGTTACAAGTGCGAAACCGCTATAATGTGGTATTCTCGTTAAAGCGCATGCAAGCATCGTGAAACCTTAAAGAACGATGTCATTTAGCGAGATACAGCGTTCTGTACTGCAATAAGTTGGTGAAAAACTGTGAGGTTATGCATATATCGTAATTGTGAACAAAACAGTGTAATAGAGCGTTTTTCAATACAACTGCGAATCTTAGGTTAGGTTAAGATATGAACCGTCGTAAAACCGCATTAAACAATGTCACTTAGTGAGATGCAGTGTTTTTCACCATTACAAGTCGGGAACTGCGATATCTAATGTGAAAGCGCTTGCAAACGTCGTTAGGTTAGGTTAGGTTAGGTTAGGTTACGTTAGGTTAGGTTAGGTTAGGTTTGGTTAGGTTAGGTTAGGTTAGGTTATGTTAGGTAAGGTTTGGTTAGGTTAGGTTAGGTTAGGTTAGGTTGGGTTAGGTAAGGTCAGGTTAGGTTAAATTAGGTTAGGTTAGGTTAGGTTAGGTTAAGATATGAACCGCGCTAAAACCGCATTAAACAATGTCACTTAGTGAGATGCTGTGTTTTTCACCATTACAAGTCGGGAACTGCGATATCTTAATGTGAAAGCGCATGAAACCGTCGTAATCTTGTAGAAAACATTGTAAAGTAGCGAATAAAACGTTTTCTAACGATAGAAGTGCGAAGGTTAGGTTAGTTTGAGCTACGTAGCGTCGTGAAACCACCAAAAACGACGTCATCTAACGAGATAGTGTTGTTTTATTGCGAGTACGAAACTGCGATAGGTGAAATATTGTGAAAGCACACAAAATGGCACAAACTAGCCAGATACTGCGTCTTGTGTCGTTACAAGTGCGAAACTGCTTTATTGTGATATTCTCGTTAAAGCGCATGCAAGTATCGTGAAACCTTAAAGAACGATGTCATTTAGCTAGATACAGCGTTCTGTACTGTAATAAGTTGGTGAGAAACTGTGAGGTCAAGCAAATATCGTAATTGTGAACGAAACAGTGTAATTGAGCGTCTTTGGATACAAGTGCGAATGTTAGGTTAGGTTGACATATCAACCGTCGTAAAACCGCATTAAACAATGTCACTTAGTGAGATGCAGTGTTTTTCACCATTAAAAGTGGGGAACTGCGATATCTAATGTGAAAGCGCTTGCAACCATCGTTAGGTTAGGTTAGGTTAGGTTAGGTTAGGTTTGGTTAGGTTAGGTTAGGTTAGATTAGGTTAGGTTGGGTTGAGTTGGGTTAGGTTAGGTTAGGTTAGGTTAGGTTGGGTTAGGTTAGGTTAGGTTAGGTTAGGTTAGGTTAGGTTACGTTAGGTTAGGTTAGGTTACGTTAGGTTAGGTTAGGTTAGGTAAGGATAATTTGGTTAGGTTAGGTAAGGTTAGGTTAGGTTAGGTTAGGTTGGGTTGGGTGTTGTTGGGTTGGGTTGGGTTGGGTTGGGTTAGGTTGGGTTAGGTTAGGTTAGGTTACGTTAGGTTAGGTTAGGTTAGGTTACGTTAGGTTATGTTAGGTTAGGTTAGGTTAGGTTAGGTAAGGTTAGGTTACGTTAGAATAGGTTAAGTTAGGTTAGGTTACGTTAGGTTAGGTTAAGTTAGGTTAGGTTAGGTTTGGTTAGGTTAGGTTAGGTTAGCTTAGGTTAGGTTAGGTTGGGTTGGGTAGGGTTTGGTTGTGTTAGGTTAGGTTAGGTTGGGTTAGGTTATATTAGGTTAGGTTAGGTTAGGTTAGGTTGGGTTGGGTTGGGTTAGGTTAGGTTAGGTTAGGTAAGGTTAGGTTAGGTTAGGTTAGGTTACGTTAGGTTAAGGTATGAACCGTCGTAAAACCGCATTAAACAATGTCACTTAGTGAGATGCAGTGTTTTTCACCTTTACAAGTTGGGAACTGTGATATGTAGTGTGTAAGCGCTTGAAACCGTCGTAATGTTGTAGAAAGCAATGTAAACTAGCGAGTAAAACGTTTTCTAACGATAGAAGTGCGAAGGTTATGTTAGGTTGAGTTATGTTAGTTTAAGCTAGGTAGCGTCGTGAAACTACCAAAAACAACGTCATCTAACGAGATAGTGTTGTTTTATTGCGAGTACGAAAGTGCGATAGGTGAAATGTTGTGAAAGCACACAAAACGGCATGAACAAGCCAAATACTGCGTGTTGTACAAGTGCGAAACTGCTATGTTGTGATATTCTCGTTAAAGCGCATGCAAGCATCGTGAAACCTTAAAGAACGATGTCATTTAGCGAGATACAGCGTTCTGTACTGAAATAAGTTGGTGAGAAACTGTGACGTCAAGCAAATATCGTAATTGTGAACGAAACAGTGTAATTGAGCGTCTTTAGATACAAGTGCGAATGTTAGGTTAGGTTGACATATCAACCGTCGTAAAACCGCATTAAACAATGTCACTTAGTGAGATGTAGTGTTTTTCAACATTACAAGTTGGCAACTACGATATCTAATGTGAAAGCGCATGAAACCGTCGTAATCTCGTAGAAAACTTTGCAAAGTTGCGAGTAAAACGTTTTCTAACGATAGAAGTGCGAAGGTTAGGTTAGGTTAGGTTAGTTTAAGCTAGGTAGCGTCGTGAAACTACCAAAAACGACGTCATCTAACGAGATAGTGTTGTTTTATTGCGAGTATTAAACTGCGATAGGTGAAATGTTGTGAAAGCACACAAAACGGCATGAACAAGCCAAATACTGCGTGTTCTACCGTTACAAGTGCGAAACTGCTATATTGTGATATTCTCGTTAAAGCGCATGCAAGCATCGTGAAACCTTAAAGAACAATGTCATTTAGCGAGATACAGCGTTCTGTACTGCAATAAGTTGGTGAAAAACTGTGAGGTTATGCAAATATCGTAATTGTGAACAAAACAGTGTAATAGAGCGTTTTTAGATACAAGTGCGAATGTCAGGTTAGGTTAAGATATGAACCGTCGTAAAACCACATTAAACAATGTCACTTAGTGAGATGCAGTGTTTTTCACCATTACAAGTCGGGAACTGCGATATCTAATGTGAAAGCGCTTGCAAACGTCATTAGGTTATGTTAGGTTAGGTTAGGTTAGGTTAGGTTACGTTAGGTTAGGTTAGGTTAGGTTAGGTTAGATTAGGTTAGGTTGGGTTGAGTTGGGTTAGGTTAGGTTAGGTTAGGTTAGGTTGGGTTGGGTTAGGTTAGGTTAGGTTAGGTTAGGTTGGGTTGGGTTGGGTTAGGTTGGGTTAGGTTAGGTTAGGTTAGGTTAGGTTGGGTTAGGTTAGTTTAGGTTAGGTTAGGTTGGGTTGGGTTGGGTTAGGTTAGGTTAGGTAAGGTTAGGTTAGGTTAGGTTAGGTTACGTTAGGTTAAGGTATGAACCGTCGTAAAACCGCGTTAAACAATGTCACTTAGTGAGATGCAGTGTTTTTCACCTTTACAAGTTGGGAACTGCGATATCTAATGTGAAAGCGCTTGAAACCGTCGTAATGTTGTAGAAAGCAATGTAAAGTAGCGACTAAAACGTTTTCTAACGATAGAAGTCCGAAGGTTGTGTTAGGTTGAGTTATGTTAGTTTAAGCTAGGTAGCGTCGTGAAACCACCAAAAACGACGTCATCTAACGAGATAGTGTTGTTTTATTGCGAGTACGAAACTGCGATAGGTGAAATGTTGTGAAAGCACACAAAACGTCATGAACAAGCCAAATACTGCGTGTTGTACCGTTACAAGTGCGAAACTTGCATGTTGTGATATTCTCGTTAAAGCGCAGAAACCTTAAAGAATGATGTCATTTAGCGAGAGATAGTGTTCTGTACTGTAATAAGTTGGTGAAAACCTGTGAGGTCATGCAAGTATCGTAATTGTGAACGAAACAGTGTAATAGAGCGTTTTGAGATACAAGCGCGAATGTTAAGTTAGGTTAAGATATGAACCGTCGTAAAACCGCATTGAACAATGTCACTTTGTGAGATGCAGGTTTTTTCACCATTACAAGTCGGGAACTGCGATATCTAATGTGAAAGTGCATGAAACCGTCGTAATGTTGTAGAGAGCATTGTAAAGTAGCGAGTAAAACGTTTTCTAACGATAGAAGTGCGAAGGTTATGTTAGGTTGAATTATGTTAGTTTAAGCTAGGTAGCGTCGTGAAACCACCAAAAAAGACATCAACTAACGAGATATAATTGTTTTATTTCATGTACAAAACTGGGATAGGTGAAATATTGGGAAAGCACACAAAATGGCATGAACTAGCCAGATACTGCGTCTTGTGCCGTTACAAGTGCGAAACTGCTTTATTGTGATATTCTCGTTAAAGCGCATGCAAGTATCGTGAAACCTTAAAGAACGATGTCATTTAGCGAGATACAGCGTTCTGTACTGTAATAAGTTGGTGAGAAACTGTGAGGTCAAGCAAATATCGTAATTGTGAACGAAACAGTGTAATTGAGCGTATTTAGATACAAGTGCGAAAGTTAGGTTAGGTTGAGATATCAACCGTCGTAAAACCGCATTAAACAATGTCACTTAGTGAGATGTAGTGTTTTTCAACATTACAAGTCGGGAACTACGATATCTAATGTGAAAGCGCATGAAACCGTCGTAATCTTGTAGAAAACATTGTAAAGTTGCGAGTAAAGCGTTTTCTAACGATAGAAGTGCGAAGGTTAGCTTGAGTTATGTTAGTTTAAGCTATGTAGCGTCGTGAGACCACCAAAAAGGACGTCATCTAAGGAGATAGTGTTGTTTTATTGCATGTACGAAACTGCAATAGGTGAAATGTTGTGAAAGTACACAAAACGGCATGAACAAGCCAGATACTGCGTGTTGTACCGTTACAAGTGCGAAACCGCTATAATGTGATATTCTCGTTAAAGCGCATGCAAGCATCGTGAAACCTTAAAGAACGATGTCATTTAGCGAGATACAGCGTTCTGTACTGCAATAAGTTGGTGAAAAACTGTGAGGTTATGCATATATCGTAATTGTGAACAAAACAGTGTAATAGAGCGTTTTTCAATACAACTGCGAATCTTAGGTTAGGTTAAGATATGAACCGTCGTAAAACCGCATTAAACAATGTCACTTAGTGAGATGCAGTGTTTTTCACCATTACAAGTCGGGAACTGCGATATCTAATGTGAAAGCGCTTGCAAACGTCGTTAGGTTAGGTTAGGTTAGGTTAGGTTAGGTTACGTTAGGTTAGGTTAGGTTAGGTTTGGTTAGGTTAGGTTAGGTTAGGTTAGGTTATGTTAGGTAAGGTTTGGTTAGGTTAGGTTAAGTTAGGTTGGGTTAGGTAAGGTTAGGTTAGGTTAAATTAGGTTAGGTTAGGTTAGGTAAGGTTAAGATATGAACCGCGCTAAAACCGCATTAAACAATGTCACTTAGTGAGATGCTGTGTTTTTCACCATTACAAGTCGGGAACTGCGATATCTTAATGTGAAAGCGCATGAAACCGTCGTAATCTTGTAGAAAACATTGTAAAGTAGCGAATAAAACGTTTTCTAACGATATAAGTGCGAAGGTTAGGTTAGTTTGAGCTACGTAGCGTCGTGAAACCACCAAAAACGACGTCATCTAACGAGATAGTGTTGTTTTATTGCGAGTACGAAACTGCGATAGGTGAAATATTGTGAAAGCACACAAAATGGCATAAACTAGCCAGATACTGCGTCTTGTGTCGTTACAAGTGCGAAACTGCTATAATGTGATATTCTCGTTAAAGCGCATGCAAGCATCGTGAAACCTTAAAGAACGATGTCATTTAGCGAGATACAGCGTTCTGTACTGCAATAAGTTGGTGAAAAACTGTGAGGTTATGCATATATCGTAATTGTGAACAAAACAGTGTAATAGAGCGTTTTTCAATACAACTGCGAATGTTAGGTTAGGTTAAGATATGAACCGTCGTAAAACCGCATTAAACAATGTCACTTAGTGAGATGCAGTGTTTTTCACCATTACAAGTCGGGAACTGCGATATCTAATGTGAAAGCGCTTGCAAACGTCGTTAGGTTAGGTTAGGTTAGGTTAGGTTAGGTTACGTTAGGTTAGGTTAGGTTAGGTTTGGTTAGGTTAGGTTAGGTTAGGTTATGTTAGGTAAGGTTTGGTTAGGTTAGGTTAGGTTAGGTTGGGTTAGGTAAGGTTAGGTTAGGTTAAATTAGGTTAGGTTAGGTTAGGTTAAGATATGAACCGCGCTAAAACCGCATTAAACCATGTCACTTGGTGAGATGCTGTGTTTTTCACCATTACAAGTCGGGAACTGCGATATCTAATGTGAAAGCACATGAAACCGTCGTAATCTTGTAGAAAACATTGTAAAGTAGCGAATAAAACGTTTTCTAACGATAGAAGTGCGAAGGTTAGGTTAGTTTGAGCTACGTAGCGTCGTGAAACCACCAAAAACGACGTCATCTAACGAGATAGTGTTGTTTTATTGCGAGTACGAAACTGCGATAGGTGAAATATTGTGAAAGCACACAAAATGGCATAAACTAGCCAGATACTGCGTCTTTGTCGTTACAAGTGCGAAACTGCTTTATTGTGATATTCTCGTTAAAGCGCATGCAAGTATCGTGAAACCTTAAAGAACGATGTCATTTAGCGAGATACAGCGTTCTGTACTGTAATAAGTTGGTGAGAAACTGTGAGGTCAAGCAAATATCGTAATTGTGAACGAAACAGTGTAATTGAGCGTCTTTGGATACAAGTGCGAATGTTAGGTTAGGTTGACATATCAACCGTCGTAAAACCGCATTAAACAATGTCACTTAGTGAGATGCAGTGTTTTTCACCTATAAAAGTGGGGAACTGCGATATCTAATGTGAAAGCGCTTGCAAGCGTCGTTAGGTTAGGTTAGGTTAGGTTAGGTTAGGTTAGGTTTGGTTAGGTTAGGTTAGGTTAGATTAGGTTAGGTTGGGTTGAGTTGGGTTAGGTTAGGTTAGGTTAGGTTAGGTTGGGTTAGGTTAGGTTAGGTTAGATTAGGTTACGTTAGGTTAGGTTAGGTTACGTTAGGTTAGGTTAGGTTAGGTAAGGATAATTTGGTTAGGTTAGGTAAGGTTAGGTTAGGTTAGGTTAGGTTGGGTTGGGTGTTGTTGGGTTGGGTTGGGTTGGGTTGGGTTAGGTTGGGTTAGGTTAGGTTAGGTTACGTTAGGTTAGGTTAGGTTACGTTAGGTTATGTTAGGTTAGGTTAGGTTACGTTAGGTTAGGTTAGGTAAGGTAAGGTTAGGTTACGTTAGAATAGGTCAAGTTAGGTTAGGTTACGTTAGGTTAGGTTAAGTTAGGTTAGGTGAGGTTTGGTTAGGTTAGGTTAGGTTTGGTTAGGTTAGGTTAGGTTGGGTTGGGTAGGGTTTGGTTGTGTTAGGTTAGGTTAGGTTTGGGTTAGGTTAGTTTAGGTTAGGTTAGGTTAGGTTAGGTTGGGTTGGGTTGGGTTAGGTTAGGTTAGGTTAGGTTAGGTAAGGTTAGGTTAGGTTAGGTTAGGTTACGTTAGGTTAAGGTATGAACCGTCGTAAAACCGCATTAAACAATGTCACTTAGTTAGATGCAGTGTTTTTCACCTTTACAAGTTGGGAACTGTGATATCTAGTGTGAAAGCGCTTGAAACCGTCGTAATGTTGTAGAAAGCAATGTAAACTAGCGAGTAAAACGTTTTCTAACGATAGAAGTGCGAAGGTTATGTTAGGTTGAGTTATGTTAGTTTGAGCTAGGTAGCGTCGTGAAACCACCAAAAAACGATGTCATCTAACGAGATAGTGTTGTTTTATTGCGAGTACGAAACTGGGATAGGTGAAATATTGGGAAAGCACACAAAATGGCATGAACTAGCCAGATACTGCGTCTTGTGCCGTTACAAGTGCGAAACTGCTTGATTGTGATATTCTCGTTAAAGCGCATGCAAGTATCGTGAAACCTTAAAGAACGATGTCATTTAGCGAGATACAGCGTTCTGTACGGTAATAAGTTGGTGAGAAACTGTGAGGTCAAGCAAATATCGTAATTGTGAACGAAACAGTGTAATTGAGCGTATTTAGATACAAGTGCGAATGTTAGGTTAGGTTGAGATATCAACCGTCGTAAAACCGCATTAAACAATGTCACTTAGTGAGATGTAGTGTTTTTCAACATTACAAGTCGGGAACTACGATATCTAATGTGAAAGCGCATGAAACCGTCGTAATCTTGTAGAAAACATTGTAAAGTTGCGAGTAAAACGTTTTCTAACGATAGAAGGTTAGCTTGAGTTATGTTAGTTTAAGCTATGTAGCGTCGTGAGACCACCAAAAAGGACGTCATCTAACGAGATAGTGTTGTTTTATTGCATGTACGAAACTGCAATAGGTGAAATGTTGTGAAAGTACACAAAACGGCATGAACAAGCCAGATACTGCGTGTTGTACCGTTACAAGTGCGAAACTGCTATAATGTGATATTCTCGTTAAAGCGCATGCAAGCATCGTGAAACCTTAAAGAACGATGTCATTTAGCGAGATACAGCGTTCTGTACTGCAATAAGTTGGTGAAAAACTGTGAGGTTATGCATATATCGTAATTGTGAACAAAACAGTGTAATAGAGCGTTTTTCAATACAACTGCGAATGTTAGGTTAGGTTAAGATATGAACCGTCGTAAAACCGCATTAAACAATGTCACTTAGTGAGATGCAGTGTTTTTCACCATTACAAGTCGGGAACTGCGATATCTAATGTGAAAGCGCTTGCAAACGTCGTTAGGTTAGGTTAGGTTAGGTTAGGTTAGGTTACGTTTGGTTAGGTTAGGTTAGGTTAGGTTGGGTTAGGTAAGGTTAGGTTAGGTTAAATTAGGTTAGGTTAGGTTAGGTTAGGTTAAGATATGAACCGCGCTAAAACCGCATTAAACCATGTCACTTGGTGAGATGCTGTGTTTTTCACCATTACAAGTCGGGAACTGCGATATCTAATGTGAAAGCGCATGAAACCGTCGTAATCTTGTAGAAAACATTGTAAAGTAGCGAATAAAACGTTTTCTAACGATAGAAGTGCGAAGGTTAGGTTAGTTTGAGCTACGTAGCGTCGTGAAACCACCAAAAACGACGTCATCTAACGAGATAGTGTTGTTTTATTGCGAGTACGAAACTGCGATAGGTGAAATATTGTGAAAGCACACAAAATGGCATAAACTAGCCAGATACTGCGTCTTGTGTCGTTACAAGTGCGAAACTGCTTTATTGTGATATTCTCGTTAAAGCGCATGCAAGTATCGTGAAACCTTAAAGAACGATGTCATTTAGCGAGATACAGCGTTCTGTACTGTAATAAGTTGGTGAGAAACTGTGAGGTCAAGCAAATATCGTAATTGTGAACGAAACAGTGTAATTGAGCGTCTTTGGATACAAGTGCGAATGTTAGGTTAGGTTGACATATCAACCGTAGTAAAACCGCAATAAACAATGTCACTTAGTGAGATGCAGTGTTTTTCACCATTAAAAGTGGGGAACTGCGATATCTAATGTGAAAGCGCTTGCAACCGTCGTTAGGTTAGGTTAGGTTAGGTTAGGTTAGGTTTGGTTAGGTTAGGTTAGGTTAGGTTAGGTTAGATTAGGTTAGGTTGGGTTGAGTTGGGTTAGGTTAGGTTAGGTTAGGTTAGGTTAGGTTGGGTTTGGTTAGGTTAGGTTAGGTTAGGTTACGTTAGGTTAGGTTAGGTTACGTTAGGTTAGGTTAGGTTAGGTTAGGTAAGGATAATTTGGTTAGGTTAGGTAAGGTTAGGTTAGGTTAGGTTAGGTTGGGTTGGGTGTTGTTGGGTTGGGTTGGGTTGGGTTGGGTTAGGTTGGGTTAGGTTAGGTTAGGTTAGGTTGGGTTAGGTTAGTTTAGGTTAGGTTAGGTTAGGTTAGGTTGGGTTGGGTTGGGTTAGGTTAGGTTAGGTTAGGTAAGGTTAGGTTAGGTTAGGTTAGGTTACGTTAGGTTAAGGTATGAACCGTCGTAAAACCGCATTAAACAATGTCACTTAGTGAGATGCAGTGTTTTTCATCTTTACAACTTGGGAACTGTGATATCTAGTGTGAAAGCGCTTGAAACCGTCGTAATGTTGTAGAAAGCAATGTAAACTAGCGAGTAAAACGTTTTCTAACGATAGAAGTGCGAAGGTTATGTTAGGTTGAGTTATGTTAGTTTAAGCTAGGTAGCGTCGTGAAACTACCAAAAACAACGTCATCTAACGAGATAGTGTTGTTTTATTGCGAGTACGAAAGTGCGATAGGTGAAATGTTGTGAAAGCACACAAAACGGCATGAACAAGCCAAATACTGCGTGTTGTACCGTTACAAGTGCGAAACTGCTATGTTGTGATATTCTCGTTAAAGCGCATGCAAGCATCGTGAAACCTTAAAGAACGATGTCATTTAGCGAGATACAGCGTTCTGTACTGAAATAAGTTGGTGAGAAACTGTGACGTCAAGCAAATATCGTAATTGTGAACGAAACAGTGTAATTGAGCGTCTTTAGATACAAGTGCGAATGTTAGGTTAGGTTCACATATCAACCGTCGTAAAACCGCATTAAACAATGTCACTTAGTGAGATGTAGTGTTTTTCAACATTACAAGTCGGGAACTACGATATCTAATGTGAAAGCGCATGAAACCGTCGTAATCTTGTAGAAAACATTGTAAAGTTGCGAGTAAAACGTTTTCTAACGATAGAAGTGCGAAGGTTAGGTTAGGTTAGGTTAGTTTAAGCTAGGTAGCGTCGTGAAACTACCAAAAACGACGTCATCTAACGAGGTAGTGTTGTTTTATTGCGAGTATTAAACTGCGATAGGTGAAATGTTGTGAAAGCACACAAAACGGCATGAACAAGCCAAATACTGCGTGGTCTACCGTTACAAGTGCGAAACTGCTATATTGTGATATTCTCGTTAAAGCGCATGCAAGCATCGTGAAACCTTAAAGAACAATGTCATTTAGCGAGATACAGCGTTCTGTACTGCAATAAGTTGGTGAAAAACTGTGAGGTTATGCAAATATCGTAATTGTGAACGAAACAGTGTAATAGAGCGTCTTTGGATACAAGTGCGAATGTTAGGTTAGGTTAAGATATGAACCGTCGTAAAACCGCAATAAACAATGTCACTTAGTGAGATGCAGTGTTTTTCACCATTACAAGTCGGGAACTGCGATATATAATGTGAAAGCGCTTGCAAACGTCGTTAGGTTAGGTTACGTTAGGTTAGGTTAGGTTAGGTTAGGTTACGTTAGGTTAGGTTTGGTTAGGTTAGGTTAGGTTAGGTTATGTTAGGTTAGGTTGGGTTAGGTTAGGTTAGGTTACGTTAGGTTAAGGTATGAACCGTCGTAAAACCGCATTAAACAATGTCACTTAGTGAGATGCAGTGTTTTTCACCTTTACAAGTTGGGAACTGCGATATCTAATGTGAAAGCGCTTGAAACCGTCGTAATGTTGTAGAAAGCAATGTAAAGTAGCGAGTAAAACGTTTTCTAACGATAGAAGTGCGAAGGTTATGTTAGGTTGAGTTATGTTAGTTTAAGCTAGGTAGCGTCGTGAAACCACCAAAAACGACGCCATCTAACGAGATAGTGTTGTTTTATTGCGAGTACGAAACTGCGATAGGTAAAATGTTGTGAAAGCGCACAAAACGACATGAACAAGCCAAATACTGCGTGTTGTACCGTTACAAGTGCGAAACTGCTATGTTGTGACATTCTCGGTAAAGCGCATGCAAGTATCGTGAAACCTTAAAGAACGATGTCATTTAGCGAGATGCAGCGTTCTGTACTGTAATAAGTTGGTGAGAAACTCTGAGGTCAAGCAAATATCGTAATTGTGAACGAAACAGTGTAATTGAGCGTATTTAGATACAAGTGCGAATGTTAGGTTAGGTTGACATATCAACTGTCGTAAAACCGCATTAAACAATGTCACTTAGTGAGATGCAGTGTTTTTCACCATTACAAGTCGGGAACTACGATATCTAATGTGAAAGCGCTTGCAAACGTCGTTAGGTTAGGTTACGTTAGGTTAGGTTAGGTTAGGTTAGGTTAAGTTAGGTTAGGTTAGGTTTGGTGAGGTTAGGTTAGGTTAGGTTATGTTAGGTTAGGTTACGTTAGGTTAGGTTAGGTTAGGTTTGGTTAGGTTAGGTTAGGTTAGGTTATGTTAGGTAAGGTTTGGTTAGGTTAGGTTAGGTTAGGTTGGGTTAGGTAAGGTTAGGTTAGGTTAAATTAGGTTAGGTTAGGTTAGGTTAAGATATGAACCGCGCTAAAACCGCATTAAACAATGTCACTTAGTGAGATGCTGTGTTTTTCAATATTACAAGTCGGGAACTGCGATATCTAAAGTGAAAGCGCATGAAACCGTCGTAATCTTGTAAAAAACATTGTAAAGTAGAGAATAAAACGTTTTCTAACGATAGAAGTGCGAAGGTTCGGTTAGTTTGAGCTAGGTAGCGTCGTGAAACCACCAAAAACGATGTCATCTAACGAGATAGTGTTGTTTTATTGCGAGTAGAAACTGCGATAGGTGAAATATTGGGAAAGCACACAAAATGGCATGAACTAGCCAGATACTGCGTCTTGTGCCGTTACAAGTGCGAAACTGCTTTATTGTGATATTCTCGTTAAATCGCATGCAAGTATCGTGAAACCTTAAAGAACGATGTCATTTAGCGAGATACAGCGTTCTGTACTGTAATAAGTTGGTGAGAAACTGTGAGGTCAAGCAAATATCGTAATTCTGAACGAAACAGTGTAATTGAGCGTCTTTGGATACAAGTGCGAATGTTAGGTTAGGTTAAGATATGAACCGTCGTAAAACCGCATTAAACAATGTCACTCAGTGAGATGCAGTGTTTTTCACCATTCTAAGTCGGGAACTGCGATATCTAATGTGAAAGCGCTTGCAACCGTCGTTAGGTTAGGTTAGGTTAGGTTACGTTAGGTTAGGTTAGGTTAGGTTTGGTTAGGTTAGGTTAGGTTAGGTTAGGGTATGTTAGGTAAGGTTTGGTTAGGTTAGGTTAGGTTAGGTTGGGTTAGGTAAGGTTAGGATAGGTTAAGATATGAACCGCGCTAAAACCGCATTAAACAATGTCACTTAGTGAGATGCTGTGTTTTTCACCATTACAAGTCGGGAACTGCGATATCTAATGTGAAAGCGCATGAAACCGTCGTAATCTTGTAGAAAACATTGTAAAGTAGCGAATAAAACGTTTTCTAACGATAGAAGTGCGAAGGTTCGGTTAGTTTGAGCTAGGTAGCGTCGTGAAACCACCAAAAACGATGTCATCTAACGAGATAGTGTTGTTTTATTGCGAGTACGAAACTGCGATAGGTGAAATATTGGGAAAGCACACAAAATGGCATGAACTACCCAGATACTGCGTCTTGTGCCGTTACAAGTGCGAAACTGCTTTATTGTGATATTCTCGTTAAAGCGCATGCAAGTATCGTGAAACCTTAAAGAACGATGTCATTTAGCGAGATACAGCGTTCTGTACTGTAATAAGTTGGTGAGAAACTGTGAGGTCAAGCAAATATCGTAATTGTGAACGAAACAGTGTAATTGAGCGTATTTAGATACAAGTGCGAATGTTAGGTTAGGTTGAGATATCAACCGTCGTAAAACCGCATTAATCAATGTCACTTAGTGAGATGTAGTGTTTTTCAACATTACAAGTCGGGAACTACGATATATAATGTGGAAGCACATGAAACCGTCGTAATCTTGTAGAAAACATTGTAAAGTTGCGAGTAAAACGTTTTCTAACGATAGAAGTTCGAAGGTTAGCTTGAGTTATATTAGTTTAAGCTATGTAGCGTCGTGAGACCACCAAAAAGGACGTCATCTAACGAGATAGTGTTGTTTTATTGCATGTACGAAACTGCATTAGGTGAAATGTTGTGAAAGTACACAAAACGGCTTGAACAAGCCAGATACTGCGTGTTGTACCGTTACAAGTGCGAAACTGCTATAATGTGATATTCTCGTTAAAGCGCATGCAAGCATCGTGAAACCTTAAAGAACGATGTCATTTAGCGAGATACAGCGTTCTGTACTGCAATAAGTTGGTGAAAAACTGTGAGGTTATGCAAATATCGTAATTGTGAACGAAACAGTGTAATAGAGCGTTTTTCAATACAAGTACGAATGTTAGGTTAGGTTAAGATATGAACCGTCGTAAAACCGCATTAAACAATGTCACTTAGTGAGATGCAGTGTTTTTCACCATTACAAGTCGGGAACTGCGATATCTAATGTGAAAGCGCTTGCAAACGTCGTTAGGTTAGGTTAGGTTAGGTTAGGTTAGGTTAGGTTAGGTTAGGTTAGGTTAGGTTAGGTTAGGTTATATTAGGTTAGGTTGGGTTAGGTTAGGTTAGGTTAGGTTAGGTTAGGTTAAGATGTGAACCGCGCTAAAACCGCATTAAACAATGTCACTTAGTGAGATGCTGTGTTTTTCACCATTACAAGTCGGGAACTGCGATATCTAATGTGAAAGCGCATGAAACCGTCGTAATCTTGTAGAAAACATTGTAAAGTAGTGAATAAAACGTTTTCTAACGATAGAAGTGCGAAGGTTAGGTTAGTTTGAGCTAGGTAGCGTCGTGAAACCACCAAAAACGATGTCATCTAACGAGATAGTGTTGTTTTATTGCGAGTACGAAACTGGGATAGGTGAAATATTGGGAAAGCACACAAAATGGCATGAACTAGCCAGATACTGCGTCTTGTGCCGTTACAAGTGCGAAACTGCTTTATTGTGATATTCTCGTTAAAGCGCATGCAAGTATCGTGAAACCTTAAAGAACGATGTCATTTAGCGAGATACAGCGTTCTGTACTGCAATAAGTTGGTGAAAAACTGTGAGGTTATGCAAATATCGTAATTGTGAAGGAAACAGTGTAATAGAGCGTTTTTCAATACAAGTACGAATGTTAGGTTAGGTTAAGATATGAACCGTCGTAAAACCGCATTAAACAATGTCACTTAGTGAGCTGCAGTGTTTTTCACCATTACAAGTCGGGAACTGCGATATCTAATGTGAAAGCGCTTGCAAACGTCGTTAGGTTAGGTTAGGTAAGGTTAGGTTAGGTTGGGTTAGGTTAGGTCAGGTTAGGTTAGGTTAAGATATGAATCGCGCTAAAACCGCTATAAACAATGTCACTTAGTGAGATGCAGTGTTTTTCACCATTACAAGTCGGGAACTGCGATATCTAATGTGAAAGCGCTTGCAAACGTCGTTAGGTTAGGTTAGGTTAGGTTAGGTTAGGTTGGGTTAGGTTAGGTTAGGTTAGGTTAGGTTAAGATATGAACCGCGCTAAAACCGCATTAAACAATGTCACTTAGTGAGATGCTGTGTTTTTCACCATTACAAGTCGGGAACTGCGATATCTAATGTGAAAGCGCTTGCAAACGTCGTTAGGTTAGGTTAGGTTAGGTTAGGTTAGGTTAGGTTAGGTTACGTTAGGTTAGGTTAGGTTAGGTTTGGTTAGGTTAGGTTAGGTTAGGTTATGTTAGGTAAGGTTTGGTTAGGTTAGGTTAGGTTAGGTTGGGTTAGGTAAGGTTAGGTTAGGTTAAATTAGGTTACGTTAGGTTAGGTTAGGTTAAGATATGAACCGCGCTAAAACCGCATTAAACAATGTCACTTAGTGAGATGCTATGTTTTTCACCATTACAAGTCGGGAACTGCGATATCTAATGTGAAAGCGCATGAAACCGTCGTAATCTTGTAGAAAACATTGTAAAGTAGCGAATAAAACGTTTTCTAACGATAGAAGTGCGAAGGTTAGGTTAGTTTGAGCTACGTAGCGTCGTGAAACCACCAAAAACGATGTCATCTAACGAGATAGCGTTGTTTTATTGCGAGTATTAAACTGCGATAGGTGAAATGTTGTGAAAGCACACAAAACGGCATGAACAAGCCAAATACTGCGTGTTCTACCGTTACAAGTGCGAAACTGCTATATTGTGATATTCTCGTTAAAGCGCATGCAAGCATCGTGAAACCTCAAAGAACAATGTCATTTAGCGAGATACAGCGTTCTGTACTGCAATAAGTTGGTGAAAAACTGTGAGGTTATGCAAATATCGTAATTGTGAACGAAACAGTGTAATAGAGCGTTTTTCAATACAAGTACGAATGTTAGGTTAGGTTAAGATATGAACCGTCGTAAAACCGCATTAAACAATGTCACTTAGTGAGATGCAGTGTTTTTCGCCATTACAAGTCGGGAACTGCGATATCTAATGTGAAAGCGCTTGCAAACGTCGTTAGGTTAGGTTAGGTTAGGTTAGGTTACGTTAGGTTAGGTTTGGTTAGGTTAGGTTAGGTTAGGTTATGTTAGGTTAGGTTGGGTTAGGTTAGGTTAGGTTACGTTAGGTTAAGGTATGAACCGTCGTAAAACCGCATTAAACAATGTCACTTAGTGAGATGCAGTGTTTTTCACCTTTACAAGTTGGGAACTGCGATATCTAATGTGAAAGCGCTTGAAACCGTCGTAATGTTGTAGAAAGCAATGTAAAGTAGCGAGTAAAACGTTTTCTAACGATAGAAGTGCGAAGGTTATGTTAGGTTGAGTTATGTTAGTTTAAGCTAGGTAGCGTCGTGAAACCACCAAAAACGACGTCATCTAACGAGATAGTGTTGTTTTATTGCGAGTACGAAACTGCGATAGGTAAAATGTTGTGAAAGCACACAAAACGGCATGAACAAGCCAAATACTGCGTGTTGTACCGTTACAAGTGCGAAACTGCTATGTTGTGACATTCTCGGTAAAGCGCATGCAAGTATCGTGAAACCTTAAAGAACGATGTCATTTAGCGAGATACAGCGTTCTGTACTGTAATAAGTTGGTGAGAAACTGTGAGGTCAAGCAAATATCGTAATTGTGAACGAAACAGTGTAATTGAGCGTATTTAGATACAAGTGCGAATGTTAGGTTAGGTTGAGATATCAACCGTCGTAAAACCGCTATAATCAATGTCACTTAGTGAGATGTAGTGTTTTCCAACATTACAAGTCGGGAACTACGATATCTAATGTGAAAGCGCATGAAACCGTCGTAATCTTGTAGAAAACATTGTAAAGTTGCGAGTAAAACGTTTTCTAACGATAGAAGTGCGAAGGTTAGCTTGAGTTATGTTAGTTTAAGCTATGTAGCGTCGTGAGACCACCAAAAAGGACGTCATCTAACGAGATAGTGTTGTTTTATTGCGAGTACGAAACTGCGATAGGTAAAATGTTGTGAAAGCACACAAAACGGCATGAACAAGCCAAATACTGCGTGTTGTACCGTTACAAGTGCGAAACTGCTATGTTGTGACATTCTCGTTAAAGCGCATGCAAGCATCGTGAAACCTTAAAGAACGATGTCATTTAGCGAGATACAGCGTTCTGTACTGCAATAAGTTGGTGAAAAACTGTGAGGTTATGGAAATATCGTAATTGTGAACGAAACAGTGTAATAGAGCGTTTTTCAATACAAGTACGAATGTTAGGTTAGGTTAAGATATGAACCGTCGTAAAACCGCATTAAACAATGTCACTTAGTGAGATGCAGTGTTTTTCACCATTACAAGTCGGGAACTGCGATATCTAATGTGAAAGCGCTTGCAAACGTCGTTAGGTTAGGTTAGGTTAGGTTAGGTTAGGTTAGGTTGGGTTAGGTTAGGTTAGGTTAGGTTAGGTTAAGATACGAATCGCGCTAAAACCGCATTAAACAATGTCACTTAGTGAGATGCTGTGTTTTTCACCATTACAAGTCGGGAACTACGATATCTAATGTGAAAGCGCTTGCAAACGTCGTTAGGTTAGGTTAGGTTACGTTAGGTTAGGTTAGGTTACGTTAGGTTAGGTTAGGTTAGGTTTGGTTAGGTTAGGTTAGGTTAGGTTATGTTAGGTAAGGTTTGGTTAGGTTAGGTTAGGTTAGGTTGGGTTAGGTAAGGTTAGGTTAGGTTAAATTAGGTTAGGTTAGGTTAGGTTAGGTTAGGTTGAGATATCAACCGTCGTAAAACCGCTATAATCAATGTCACTTAGTGAGATGTAGTGTTTTTCAACATTACAAGTCGGGAACTACGATATCTAATGTGAAAGCGCATGAAACCGTCGTAATCTTGTAGAAAACATTGTAAAGTTGCGAGTAAAACGTTTTCTAACGATAGAAGTGCGAAGGTTAGCTTGAGTTATGTTAGTTTAAGCTATGTAGCGTCGTGAGACCACCAAAAAGGACGTCATCTAACGAGATAGTGTTGTTTTATTGCGAGTACGAAACTGCGATAGGTGAAATATTGGGAAAGCACACAAAATGGCATGAACTAGCCAGATACTGCGTCTTGTGCCGTTACAAGTGCGAAACTGCTTTATTGTGATATTCTCGTTAAAGCGCATGCAAGTATCGTGAAACCTTAAAGAACGATGTCATTTAGCGAGAGACAGCGTTCTGTTCTGTAATATGTTGGTGAGAAACTGTGAGGTCAAGTAAATATCGTAATTGTGAACGAAACAGTGTAATTGAGCGTATTTAGATACAAGTGCGAATGTTAGGTTAGATTGAGATATCAACCGTCGTAAAACCGCATTAATCAATGTCACTTAGTGAGATGTAGTGTTTTTCAACATTACAAGTCGGGAACTACGATATCTAATGTGAAAGCGCATGAAACCGTCGTAATCGTGTAGAAAACATTGTAAAGTTGCGAGTAAAACGTTTTCTAACGATAGAAGTGCGAATGTTAGCTTGAGTTAGGTTAGTTTAAGCTAGGTAGCGTCGTGAAACTACCAAAAACGACGTCATCTAACGAGATAGCGTTGTTTTATTGCGAGTATTAAACTGCGATAGGTGAAATGTTGTGAAAGCACACAAAACGGCATGAACAAGCCAAATACTGCGTGTTCTACCGTTACAAGTGCGAAACTGCTATATTGTGATATTCTCGTTAAAGCGCATGCAAGCATCGTGAAACCTCAAAGAACAATGTCATTTAGCGAGATACAGCGTTCTGTACTGCAATAAGTTGGTGAAAAACTGTGAGGTTATGCAAATATCGTAATTGTGAACGAAACAGTGTAATAGAGCGTTTTTCAATACAAGTACGAATGTTAGGTTAGGTTAAGATATGAACCGTCGTAAAACCGCATTAAACAATGTCACTTAGTGAGATGCAGTGTTTTTCGCCATTACAAGTCGGGAACTGCGATATCTAATGTGAAAGCGCTTGCAAACGTCGTTAGGTTAGGTTAGGTTAGGTTAGGTTACGTTAGGTTAGGTTTGGTTAGGTTAGGTTAGGTTAGGTTATGTTAGGTTAGGTTGGGTTAGGTTAGGTTAGGTTACGTTAGGTTAAGGTATGAACCGTCGTAAAACCGCATTAAACAATGTCACTTAGTGAGATGCAGTGTTTTTCACCTTTACAAGTTGGGAACTGCGATATCTAATGTGAAAGCGCTTGAAACCGTCGTAATGTTGTAGAAAGCAATGTAAAGTAGCGAGTAAAACGTTTTCTAACGATAGAAGTGCGAAGGTTATGTTAGGTTGAGTTATGTTAATTTAAGCTAGGTAGCGTCGTGAAACCACCAAAAACGACGTCATCTAACGAGATAGTGTTGTTTTATTGCGAGTACGAAACTGCGATAGGTAAAATGTTGTGAAAGCACACAAAACGGCATGAACAAGCCAAATACTGCGTGTTGTACCGTTACAAGTGCGAAACTGCTATGTTGTGACATTCTCGTTAAAGCGCATGCAAGCATCGTGAAACCTTAAAGAACGATGTCATTTAGCGAGATACAGCGTTCTGTACTGCAATAAGTTGGTGAAAAACTGTGAGGTTATGCAAATATCGTAATTGTGAACGAAACAGTGTAATAGAGCGTTTTTCAATACAAGTACGAATGTTAGGTTAGGTTAAGATATGAACCGTCGTAAAACCGCATTAAACAATGTCACTTAGTGAGATGCAGTGTTTTTCACCATTACAAGTCGGGAACTGCGATATCTAATGAGAAAGCGCTTGCAAACGTCGTTAGGTTAGGTTAGGTTAGGTTAGGTTAGGTTGGGTTAGGTTAGGTTAGGTTAGGTTAGGTTAAGATATGAATCGCGCTAAAACCGCATTAAACAATGTCACTTAGTGAGATGCTGTGTTTTTCACCATTACAAGTCGGGAACTACGATATCTAATGTGAAAGCGCTTGCAAACGTCGTTAGGTTAGGTTAGGTTACGTTAGGTTAGGTTAGGTTACGTTAGGTTAGGTTAGGTTAGGTTTGGTTAGGTTAGGTTAGGTTAGGTTATGTTAGGTAAGGTTTGGTTAGGTTAGGTTAGGTTAGGTTGGGTTAGGTAAGGTTAGGTTAGGTTAAATTAGGTTAGGTTAGGTTAGGTTAGGTTAGGTTAAGATATGAACCGCGCTAAAACCGCATTAAACAATGTCACTAAGTGAGATGCTGTGTTTTTCACCATTACAAGTCGGGAACTGCGATATCTAAAGTGAAAGCGCATGAAACCGTCGTAATCTTGTAGAAAACATTGTAAAGTAGCGAATAAAACGTTTTCTAACGATAGAAGTGCGAAGGTTAGGTTAGTTTGAGCTACGTAGCGTCGTGAAACCACCAAAAACGATGTCATCTAACGAGATAGTGTTGTTTTATTGCGAGTACGAAACTGCGATAGGTGAAATATTGGGAAAGCACACAAAATGGCATGAACTAGCCAGATACTGCGTCTTGTGCCGTTACAAGTGCGAAACTGCTTTATTGTGATATTCTCGTTAAAGCGCATGCAAGTATCGTGAAACCTTAAAGAACGATGTCATTTAGCGAGATACAGCGTTCTGTACTGTAATAAGTTGGTGAGAAACTGTGAGGTCAAGCAAATATCGTAATTTTGAACGAAACAGTGTAATTGAGCGTATTTAGATACAAGTGCGAATGTTAGGTTAGGTTGAGATATCAACTGTCGTAAAACCGCATTAATCAATGTCACTTAGTGAGATGTAGTGTTTTTCAACATTACAAGTCGGGAACTACGATATCTAATGTGAAAGCGCATGAAACCGTCGTAATCTTGTAGAAAACATTGTAAAGTTGCGAGTAAAACGTTTTCTAACGATAGAAGTGCGAAGGTTAGCTTGAGTTATGTTAGTTTAAGCTATGTAGCGTCGTGAGACCACCAAAAAGGACGTCATCTAACGAGATAGTGTTGTTTTATTGCATGTACGAAACTGCAATAGGTGAAATGTTGTGAAAGTACACAAAACGGCTTGAACAAGCCAGATACTGCGTGTTGTACCGTTACAAGTGCGAAACTGCTATAATGTGATATTCTCGTTAAAGCGCATGCAAGCATCGTGAAACCTTAAAGAACGATGTCATTTAGCGAGATACAGCGTTCTGTACTGCAATAAGTTGGTGAAAAACTGTGAGGTTATGCAAATATCGTAATTGTGAACGAAACAGTGTAATAGATCGTTTTTCAATACAAGTACGAATGTTAGGTTAGGTTAAGATATGAACCGTCGTAAAACCGCATTAAACAATGTCACTTAGTGAGATGCAGTGTTTTTCACCATTACAAGTCGGGAACTGCGATATCTAATGTGAAAGCGCATGAAACCGTCGTAATCTTGTAGAAAACATTGTAAAGTAGCGAATAAAACGTTTTCTAACGATAGAAGTGCGAAGGTTAGGTTAGTTTGAGCTAGGTAGCGTCGTGAAACCACCAAAAACGATGTCGTCTAACGAGATAGTGTTGTTTTATTGCGAGTACGAAACTGGCATAGGTGAAATATTGGGAAAGCACACAAAATGGCATGAACTAGCCAGATACTGCGTCTTGTGCCGTTACAAGTGCGAAACTGCTTTATTGTGATATTCTCGTTAAAGCGCATGCAAGTATCGTGAAACCTTAAAGAACGATGTCATTTAGCGAGATACAGCGTTCTGTACTGCAATAAGTTGGTGAAAAACTGTGAGGTTATGCAAATATCGTAATTGTGAACGAAACAGTGGAATAGAGCGTTTTTCAATACAAGTACGAATGTTAGGTTAGGTTAAGATATGAACCGTCGTAAAACCGCATTAAACAATGTCACTTAGTGAGATGCAGTGTTTTTCACCATTACAAGTCGGGAACTGCGATATCTAATGTGAAAGCGCTTGCAAACGTCGTTAGGTTAGGTTAGGTTAGGTTAGGTTAGGTTAGGTTAGGTTTGGTTAGGTTAGGTTAGGTTAGATTAGGTTAGGTTGGGTTGAGTTGGGTTAGGTTAGGTTAGGTTAGGTTAGGTTGGGTTAGGTTAGGTTAGGTTAGGTTAGGTTACGTTAGGTTAGGTTAGGTTACGTTAGGTTAGGTTAGGTTAGGTAAGGATAATTTGGTTAGGTTAGGTAAGGTTAGGTTAGGTTAGGTTAGGTTGGGTTGGGTGTTGTTGGGTTGGGTTGGGTTGGGTTGGGTAAGGTTGGGTTAGGTTAGGTTAGGTTACGTTAGGTTAGGTTAGGTTAGGTTACGTTAGGTTATGTTAGGTTAGGTTAGGTTAGGTAAGGTAAGGTTAGGTTACGTTAGAATAGGTTAAGTTAGGTTAGGTTACGTTAGGTTAGGTTAAGTTAGGTTAGGTTAGGTTTGGTTAGGTTAGGTTAGGTTAGCTTAGGTTAGGTTAGGTTGGGTTGGGTAGGGTTTGGTTGTGTTAGGTTAGGTTAGGTTAGGTTGGGTTAGGTTAGTTTAGGTTAGGTTAGGTTAGGTTAGGTTGGGTTGGGTTGGATTAGGTTAGGTTAGGTTAGGTTAGGTAAGGTTAGGTTAGGTTAGGTTAGGTTACGTTAGTTTAAGGTATGAACCGTCGTAAAACCGCATTAAACAATGTCACTTAGTGAGATGCAGTGTTTTTCACCTTTACAAGTTGGGAACTGTGATATCTAGTGTGAAAGCGCATGAAACCGTCGTAATGTTGTAGAAAGCAATGTAAACTAGCGAGTAAAACGTTTTCTAACGATAGAAGTGCGAAGGTTATGTTAGGTTGAGTTATGTTAGTTTAAGCTAGGTAGCGTCGTGAAACTACCAAAAACAACGTCATCTAACGAGATAGTGTTGTTTTATTGCGAGTACGAAAGTGCGATAGGTGAAATGTTGTGAAAGCACACAAAACGGCATGAACAAGCCAAATACTGCGTGTTGTACCGTTACAAGTGCGAAACTGCTATGTTGTGATATTCTCGTTAAAGCGCATGCAAGCATCGTGAAACCTTAAAGAACGATGTCATTTAGCGAGATACAGCGTTCTGTACTGAAATAAGTTGGTGAGAAACTGTGACGTCAAGCAAATATCGTAATTGTGAACGAAACAGTGTAATTGAGCGTCTTTAGATACAAGTGCGAATGTTAGGTTAGGTTGACATATCAACCGTCGTAAAACCGCATTAAACAATGTCACTTAGTGAGATGTAGTGTTTTTCAACATTACAAGTTGGCAACTACGATATCTAATGTGAAAGCGCATGAAACCGTCGCAATCTCGTAGAAAACTTTGCAAAGTTGCGAGTAAAACGTTTTCTAACGATAGAAGTGCGAAGGTTAGGTTAGGTTAGGTTAGTTTAAGCTAGGTAGCGTCGTGAAACTACCAAAAACGACGTCATCTAACGAGATAGTGTTGTTTTATTGCGAGTATTAAACTGCGATAGGTGAAATGTTGTGAAAGCACACAAAACGGCATGAACAAGCCAAATACTGCGTGTTCTACGCAGATCATGGACGCGGACTTAGGTTCACTACCGAGGTACCCACAGAGACTTGTCTCCAGTTTTTAGACCTCAAGCTACTGTGGGGTAGTGAACACTTTTGTTGGGTCTACCGGCCTAGAGTGAAGAAGGGGCTGTTGCCGTATGATTCTGCGCACTCGAAATTAGTTAAAAGAGGTATTGCTTCGCTATGTCTAGAGTCCTCGTTGATTAAGTCGTGTCCACACTACATGCGTACTAGTTTTTATGAACAGATCAGCCGATTGACGGCGGCGGGCTTCCCTTCGTCGGTCTTAAACGCGGTCACCGAGTCACTACTGCAGAAGATGAAACGTGGAACACAAAGGGATAGAGCTACTTGGGATCCTTCGGGTTCCAAGCTTCAAGTCGTGCCTTACGTGCACAAGCTCTCCCATAATATTAAGAAGGTTGCTGCAAGGCATGGTGTGGCTGTGGTCTTTTCTGCGCCAGAAAAGCTCGCCAAGTTATGTCCGCGTATTTGCAATGGCAAGAGACGCGGTTGCGTGAAAAAACATGAGAATGCCTTCGTAAAATGTTCCATGGGAGTTGTATACTCCATTCCTTTTTCCTGCGGTAACGTGTACATTGGCATTACCGAGCGATGCCTCAATGACCGGCTTAGAGAGCATGCGCTAAAGGTTAAGAAAAACGAGGACAAGTACGCACATCTTGTGTCGCATATTGCCGCATGTGGGTGTGAACCACGATTTTCTGATACAAGGATTCTTGGGAGAAGCTCAAATTTATCAGCACGTTTGCTGTTAGAAGCATATTATATAGAAAAGAATAAAGATATATGTGTCAGCGAGCCATCTTTGGTGTTGCATCAACAAGAAATATCTTTCCTTGATGCGAGGGTTTAGCGATTATATCTCCTTTTCGTGTTAACCCCCCCCCTTTTTTACTTTTTTTTTACTTTTTTTACTTTTTTTACTTTTTACTTGTTCCTAGTGGTGTGGTGACGCCATGTTGGTTTTCTACTGGCGCAGTTCTGTTAGTTTGTGCCTTTGCGCATTTCGATGTACGTATTTAAGAAGGTCAGATAGGAGCAATAAACAGTTGGTAGTGAGCGCTGCGTGTCGTGTGTGTTGCTCTGGTGTAAGTGTGTGTGCTTGTGTGAGTGTTTGCGTGAGTCGAGGTTGCGCCAAATTTCTAAGTATATGAGGTTAGGTTAGGTTAGGTTACGTTAGATTAGGTTAGGTTGGGTTGAGTTGGGTTAGGTTAGGTTAGGTTAGGTTAGGTTGGGTTGGGTTAGGTTAGGTTAGGTTAGGTTAGGTTGGGTTGGGTTGGGTTAGGTTGGGTTAGGTTAGGTTAGGTTAGGTTAGGTTGGGTTAGGTTAGTTTAGGTTAGGTTAGGTTAGGTTACGTTGGGTTGGGTTGGGTTAGGTTAGGTTAGGTTAGGTAAGGTTTGGTTAGGTTAGGTTACGTTAGGTTAAGGTATGAACCGTCGTAAAACCGCGTTAAACAATGTCACTTAGTGAGATGCAGTGTTTTTCACCTTTACAAGTTGGGAACTGCGATATCTAATGTGAAAGCGCTTGAAACCGTCGTAATGTTGTAGAAAGCAATGTAAAGTAGCGACTAAAACGTTTTCTAACGATAGAAGTCCGAAGGTTGTGTTAGGTTGAGTTATGTTAGTTTAAGCTAGGTAGCGTCGTGAAACCACCAAAAACGACGTCATCTAACGAGATAGTGTTGTTTTATTGCGAGTACGAAACTGCGATAGGTGAAATGTTGTGAAAGCACACAAAACGTCATGAACAAGCCAAATACTGCGTGTTGTACCGTTACAAGTGCGAAACTTGCATGTTGTGATATTCTCGTTAAAGCGCATGCAAGCATCGTGAAACCTTAAAGAATGATGTCATTTAGCGAGAGACAGCGTTCTGTACTGTAATAGGTTGGTGAAAACCTGTGAGGTCATGCAAGTATCGTAATTGTGAACGAAACAGTGTAATAGAGCGTTTTGAGATACAAGCGCGAATGTTAAGTTAGGTTAAGATATGAACCGTCGTAAAACCGCATTGAACAATGTCACTTTGTGAGATGCAGGTTTTTTCACCATTACAAGTCGGGAACTGCGATATCTAATGTGAAAGTGCATGAAACCGTCGTAATGTTGTAGAGAGCATTGTAAAGTAGCGAGTAAAACGTTTTCTAACGATAGTAGTGCGAAGGTTATGTTAGGTTATGTTAATTTAAGCTAGGTAGCGTCGTGAAACCACCAAAAAAGACATCAACTAACGAGATATAATTGTTTTATTTCATGTACAAAACTGGGATAGGTGAAATATTGGGAAAGCACACAAAATGGCATGAACTAGCCAGATACTGCGTCTTGTGCCGTTACAAGTGCGAAACTGCTTTATTGTGATAATCTCGTTAAAGCGCATGCAAGTAGCGTGAAACCTTAAAGAACGATGTCATTTAGCGAGATACAGTGTTCTGTACTGTAATAAGTTGGTGAGAAACTGTGAGGTCAAGCAAATATCGTAATTGTGAACGAAACAGTGTAATTGAGCGTATTTAGATACAAGTGCGAAAGTTAGGTTAGGTTGAGATATCAACCGTCGTAAAACCGCATTAAACAATGTCACTTAGTGAGATGAAGTGTTTTTCAACATTACAAGTCGGGAACTACGATATCTAATGTGAAAGCGCATGAAACCGTCGTAATCTTGTAGAAAACATTGTAAAGTTGCGAGTAAAGCGTTTTCTAACGATAGAAGTGCGAAGGTTAGCTTGAGTTATGTTAGTTTAAGCTATGTAGCGTCGTGAGACCACCAAAAAGGACGTCATCTAAGGAGATAGTGTTGTTTTATTGCATGTACGAAACTGCAATAGGTGAAATGTTGTGAAAGTACACAAAACGGCATGAACAAGCCAGATACTGCGTGTTGTACCGTTACAAGTGCGAAACCGCTATAATGTGATATTCTCGTTAAAGCGCATGCAAGCATCGTGAAACCTTAAAGAACGATGTCATTTAGCGAGATACAGCGTTCTGTACTGCAATAAGTTGGTGAAAAACTGTGAGGTTATGCATATATCGTAATTGTGAACAAAACAGTGTAATAGAGCGTTTTTCAATACAACTGCGAATCTTAGGTTAGGTTAAGATATGAACCGTCGTAAAACCGCATTAAACAATGTCACTTAGTGAGATGCAGTGTTTTTCACCATTACAAGTCGGGAACTGCGATATCTAATGTGAAAGCGCTTGCAAACGTCGTTAGGTTAGGTTAGGTTAGGTTAGGTTAGGTTACGTTAGGTTAGGTTAGGTTAGGTTTGGTTAGGTTAGGTTAGGTTAGGTTATGTTAGGTAAGGTTTGGTTAGGTTAGGTTAGGTTAGGTTGGGTTAGGTAAGGTTAGGTTAGGTTAAATTAGGTTAGGTTAGGTTAGGTTAGGTTAAGATATGAACCGCGCTAAAACCGCATTAAACAATGTCACTTAGTGAGATGCTGTGTTTTTCACCATTACAAGTCGGGAACTGCGATATCTTAATGTGAAAGCGCATGAAACCGTCGTAATCTTGTAGAAAACATTGTAAACTAGCGAATAAAACGTTTTCTAACGATATAAGTGCGAAGGTTAGGTTAGTTTGAGCTACGTAGCGTCGTGAAACCACCAAGAACGACGTCATCTAACGAGATAGTGTTGTTTTATTGCGAGTACGAAACTGCGATAGGTGAAATATTGTGAAAGCACACAAAATGGCATAAACTAGCCAGATACTGCGTCTTGTGTCGTTACAAGTGCGAAACTGCTTTATTGTGATATTCTCGTTAAAGCGCATGCAAGTATCGTGAAACCTTAAAGAACGATGTCATTTAGCGAGATACAGCGTTCTGTACTGTAATAAGTTGGTGAGAAACTGTGAGGTCAAGCAAATATTGTAATTGTGAACGAAACAGTGTAATTGAGCGTCTTTGAATACAAGTGCGAATGTTAGGTTAGGTTGACATATCAACCGTCGTAAAACCGCATTAAACAATGTCACTTAGTGAGATGCAGTGTTTTTCACCTATAAAAGTGGGGAACTGCGATATCTAATGTGAAAGCGCTTGCAAGCGTCGTTAGGTTAGGTTAGGTTAGGTTAGGTTAGGTTAGGTTTGGTTAGGTTAGGTTAGGTTAGCTTAGGTTAGGTTAGGTTGGGTTGGGTAGGGTTTGGTTGTGTTAGGTTAGGTTAGGTTTGGGTTAGGTTAGTTTAGGTTAGGTTAGGTTAGGTTAGGTTGGGTTGGGTTGGGTTAGGTTAGGTTAGGTTAGGTTAGGTTAGGTAAGGTTAGGTTAGGTTAGGTTAGGTTACGTTAGGTTAAGGTATGAACCGTCGTAAAACCGCATTAAACAATGTCACTTAGTGAGATGCAGTGTTTTTCACCTTTACAAGTTGGGAACTGTGATATCTAGTGTGAAAGCGCTTGAAACCGTCGTAATGTTGTAGAAAGCAATGTAAACTAGCGAGTAAAACGTTTTCTAACGATAGAAGTCCGAAGGTTGTGTTAGGTTGAGTTATGTTAGTTTAAGCTAGGTAGCGTCGTGAAACCACCAAAAACGACGTCATCTAACGAGATAGTGTTGTTTTATTGCGAGTACGAAACTGCGATAGGTGAAATGTTGTGAAAGCACACAAAACGGCATGAACAAGCCAAATACTGCGTGTTGTACCGTTACAAGTGCGAAACTGCTATGTTGTGATATTCTCGTTAAAGCGCATGCAAGCATCGTGAAACCTTAAAGAACGATGTCATTTAGCGAGATACAGCGTTCTGTACTGAAATAAGTTGGTGAGAAACTGTGACGTCAAGCAAATATCGTAATTGTGAACGAAACAGTGTAATTGAGCGTCTTTAGATACAAGTGCGAATGTTAGGTTAGGTTCACATATCAACCGTCGTAAAACCGCATTAAACAATGTCACTTAGTGAGATGTAGTGTTTTTCAACATTACAAGTCGGGAACTACGATATCTAATGTGAAAGCGCATGAAACCGTCGTAATCTTGTAGAAAACATTGTAAAGTTGCGAGTAAAACGTTTTCTAACGATAGAAGTGCGAAGGTTAGGTTAGGTTAGGTTAGTTTAAGCTAGGTAGCGTCGTGAAACTACCAAAAACGACGTCATCTAACGAGATAGTGTTGTTTTATTGCGAGTATTAAACTGCGATAGGTGAAATGTTGTGAAAGCACACAAAACGGCATGAACAAGCCAAATACTGCGTGTTCTACCGTTACAAGTGCGAAACTGCTATATTGTGATATTCTCGTTAAAGCGCATGCAAGCATCGTGAAACCTTAAAGAACAATGTCATTTAGCGAGATACAGCGTTCTGTACTGCAATAAGTTGGTGAAAAACTGTGAGGTTATGCAAATATCGTAATTGTGAACGAAACAGTGTAATAGAGCGTCTTTGGATACAAGTGCGAATGTTAGGTTAGGTTAAGATATGAACCGTCGTAAAACCGCATTAAACAATGTCACTTAGTGAGATGCAGTGTTTTTCACCATTACAAGTCGGGAACTGCGATATCTAATGTGAAAGCGCTTGCAAACGTCGTTAGGTTAGGTTACGTTAGGTTAGGTTAGGTTAGGTTAGGTTAGGTTACGTTAGGTTAGGTTTGGTTAGGTTAGGTTAGGTTAGGTTATGTTAGGTTAGGTTGGGTTAGGTTAGGTTAGGTTACGTTAGGTTAAGGTATGAACCGTCGTAAAACCGCATTAAACAATGTCACTTAGTGAGATGCAGTGTTTTTCACCTTTACAAGTTGGGAACTGCGATATCTAATGTGAAAGCGCTTGAAACCGTCGTAATGTTGTAGAAAGCAATGTAAAGTAGCGAGTAAAACGTTTTCTAACGATAGAAGTGCGAAGGTTATGTTAGGTTGAGTTATGTTAGTTTAAGCTAGGTAGCGTCGTGAAACCACCAAAAACGACGCCATCTAACGAGATAGTGTTGTTTTATTGCGAGTACGAAACTGCGATAGGCAAAATGTTGTGAAAGCGCACAAAACGGCATGAACAAGCCAAATACTGCGTGTTGTACCGTTACAAGTGCGAAACTGCTATGTTGTGACATTCTCGGTAAAGCGCATGCAAGTATCGTGAAACATTAAAGAACGATGTCATTTAGCGAGATACAGCGTTCTGTACTGTAATAAGTTGGTGAGAAACTCTGAGGTCAAGCAAATATTGTAATTGTGAACGAAACAGTGTAATTGAGCGTATTTAGATACAAGTGCGAATGTTAGGTTAGGTTGACATATCAACCGTCGTAAAACCGCATTAAACAATGTCACTTAGTGAGATGTAGTGTTTTTCAACATTACAAGTCGGGAACTACGATATCTAATGTGAAAGCGCATGAAACCGTCGTAATCTTGTAGAAAACATTGTAAAGTTGCGAGTAAAACGTTTTCTAACGATAGAAGTGCGAGGGTTAGGTTAGGTTAGGTTAGTTTAAGCTAGGTAGCGTCGTGAAACTACCAAAAACGACGTCATCTAACGAGATAGTGTTGTTTTATTGCGAGTATTAAACTGCGATAGGTGAAATGTTGTGAAAGCACACAAAACGGCATGAACAAGCCAAATACTGCGTGTCCTACCGTTACAAGTGCGGAACTGCTATATTGTGATATTCTCGTTAAAGCGCATGCAAGCATTGTGAAACCTTAAAGAACAATGTCATTTAGCGAGATACAGCGTTCTGTACTGCAATAAGTTGGTGAAAAACTGTGAGGTTATGCAAATATCGTAATTGTGAACGAAACAGTGTAATAGAGCGTCTTTGGATACAAGTGCGAATGTTAGGTTAGGTTAAGATATGAACCGTCGTAAAACCGCATTAAACAATGTCACTTAGTGAGATGCAGTGTTTTTCACCATTACAAGTCGGGAACTACGATATCTAATGTGAAAGCGCTTGCAAACGTCGTTAGGTTAGGTTACGTTAGGTTAGGTTAGGTTAGGTTAGGTTACGTTAAGTTAGGTTAGGTTTGGTTAGGTTAGGTTAGGTTAGGTTAGGTTATGTTAGGTTAGGTTGTGTTAGGTTAGGTTAGGTTAGGTTGGGTTAGGTTAGTTTAGGTTAGGTTAGGTTAGGTTAGGTTGGGTTGGGTTGGGTTAGGTTAGGTTAGGTTAGGTAAGGTTAGGTTAGGGTTGGTTAGGTTACGTTAGGTTAAGGTATGAACCGTCGTAAAACCGCATTAAACAATGTTACTTAGTGAGATGCAGTGTTTTTCACCTTTACAAGTTGGGAACTGTGATATCTAGTGTGAAAGCGCTTGAAACCGTCGTAAAAGTTGTAGAAAGCAATGTAAACTAGCGAGTAAAACGTTTTCTAACGATAGAAGTGCGAAGGTTATGTTAGGTTGAGTTATGTTAGTTTAAGATAGGTAGCGTCGTGAAACTACCAAAAACAACGTCATCTAACGAGATAGTGTTGTTTTATTGCGAGTACGAAAGTGCGATAGGTGAAATGTTGTGAAAGCACACAAAACGGCATGAACAAGCCAAATACTGCGTGTTGTACCGTTACAAGTGCGAAACTGCTATGTTGTGATATTCTCGTTAAAGCGCATGCAAGCATCGTGAAACCTTAAAGAACGATGTCATTTAGCGAGATACAGCGTTCTGTACTGAAATAAGTTGGTGAGAAACTGTGACGTCAAGCAAATATCGTAATTGTGAACGAAACAGTGTAATTGAGCGTCTTTAGATACAAGTGCGAATGTTAGGTTAGGTTGACATATCAACCGTCGTAAAACCGCATTAAACAATGTCACTTAGTGAGATGTGGTGTTTTTCAACATTACAAGTCGGGAACTACGATATCTAATGTGAAAGCACATGAACCCTTCGTAATCTTGTAGAAAACATTGTAAAGTTGCGAGTAAAACGTTTTCTAACGATAGAAGTGCGAAGGTTAGGTTAGGTTAGGATAGTTTAAGCTAGGTAGCGTCGTGAAACTACCAAAAACGACGTCATCTAACGAGATAGTGTTGTTTTATTGCGAGTATTAAACTGCAATAGGTGAAATGTTGTGAAAGCACACAAAACGGCATGAACAAGCCAAATACTGCGTGTTCTACCGTTACAAGTGCGAAACTGCTATATTGTGATATTCTCGTTAAAGCGCATGCAAGCATCGTGAAACCTTAAAGAACAATGTCATTTAGCGAGATACAGCGTTCTGTACTGCAATAAGTTGGTGAAAAACTGTGAGGTTATGCAAATATCGTAATTGTGAACGAAACAGTGTAATTGAGCGTCTTTGGATACAAGTGCAAATGTTAGGTTAGGTTAAGATATGAACCGTCGTAAAACCGCATTAAACAATGTCACTTAGTGAGATGCAGTGTTTTTCACCATTACAAGTCGGGAACTGCGATATCTAATGTGAAAGCGCTTGCAAACGTCGTTAGGTTAGGTTACGTTAGGTTGGGTTAGGTTAGGTTAGGTTAGGTTACGTTAGGTTAGGTTTGGTTAGGTTAGGTTAGGTTAGGTTATGTTAGGTTAGGTTGGGTTAGGTTAGGTTAGGTTACGTTAGGTTAAGGTATGAACCGTCGTAAAACCGCATTAAACAATGTCACTTAGTGAGATGCAGTGTTTTTCACCTTTACAAGTTGGGAACTGCGATATCTAATGTGAAAGCGCTTGAAACCGTCGTAATGTTGTAGAAAGCAATGTAAAGTAGCGAGTAAAACGTTTTCTAACGATAGAAGTGCGAAGGTTATGTTAGGTTGAGTTATGTTAGTTTAAGCTAGGTAGCGTCGTGAAACCACCAAAAACGACGTCATCTAACGAGATAGTGTTGTTTTATTGCGAGTACGAAACTGCGATAGGTAAAATGTTGTGAAAGCACACAAAACGGCATGAACAAGCCAAATACTGCGTGTTGTACCGTTACAAGTGCGAAACTGCTATGTTGTGACATTCTCGGTAAAGCGCATGCAAGTATCGTGAAACCTTAAAGAACGATGTCACTTTGCGAGATACAGCGTTCTGTACTGTAATAAGTTGGTGAGAAACTGTGAGGTCAAGCAAATATCGTAATTGTAAACGAAACAGTGTAATTGAGCGTATTTAGATACAAGTGCGAATGTTAGGTTAGGTTAAGATATGAACCGTCGTAAAACCGCATTAAACAATGTCACTTAGTGAGATGCAGTGTTTTTCACCATTACAAGTCGGGAACTACGATATCTAATGTGAAAGCGCTTGCAAACGTCGTTAGGTTAGGTTACGTTAGGTTAGGTTAGGTTAGGTTAGGTTACGTTAAGTTAGGTTAGGTTTGGTTAGGTTAGGTTAGGTTATGTTAGGTTAGGTTGTGTTAGGTTAGGTTAGGTTAGGTTGGGTTAGGTTAGTTTAGGTTAGGTTAGGTTAGGTTAGGTTGGGTTGGGTTGGGTTAGGTTAGGTTAGGTTAGGTAAGGTTAGGTTAGGGTTGGTTAGGTTAAGGTATGAACCGTCGTAAAACCGCATTAAACAATGTTACTTAGTGAGATGCAGTGTTTTTCACCTTTACAAGTTGGGAACTGTGATATCTAGTGTGAAAGCGCTTGAAACCGTCGTAATGTTGTAGAAAGCAATGTAAACTAGCGAGTAAAACGTTTTCTAACGATAGAAGTGCGAAGGTTATGTTAGGTTGAGTTATGTTAGTTTAAGATAGGTAGCGTCGTGAAACTACCAAAAACAACGTCATCTAACGAGATAGTGTTGTTTTATTGCGAGTACGAAAGTGCGATAGGTGAAATGTTGTGAAAGCACACAAAACGGCATGAACAAGCCAAATACTGCGTGTTGTACCGTTACAAGTGCGAAACTGCTATGTTGTGATATTCTCGTTAAAGCGCATGCAAGCATCGTGAAACCTTAAAGAACGATGTCATTTAGCGAGATACAGCGTTCTGTACTGAAATAAGTTGGTGAGAAACTGTGACGTCAAGCAAATATCGTAATTGTGAACGAAACAGTGTAATTGAGCGTCTTTAGATACAAGTGCGAATGTTAGGTTAGGTTGACATATCAACCGTCGTAAAACCGCATTAAACAATGTCACTTAGTGAGATGTAGTGTTTTTCAACATTACAAGTCGGGAACTACAATATCTAATGTGAAAGCACATGAACCCGTCGTAATCTTGTAGAAAACATTGTAAAGTTGCGAGTAAAACGTTTTCTAACGATAGAAGTGCGAAGGTTAGCTTGAGTTATGTTACTTTAAGCTATGTAGCGTCGTGAGACCACCAAAAAGGACGTCATCTAACGAGATAGTGTTGTTTTATTGCGAGTACGAAACTGCGATAGGTAAAATGTTGTGAAAGCACACAAAACGGCATGAACAAGCCAAATACAGCGTGTTGTACCGTTACAAGTGCGAAACTGCTATGTTGTGACATTCTCGTTAAAGCGCATGCAAGCATCGTGAAACCTTAAAGAACGATGTCATTTAGCGAGATACAGCGTTCTGTACTGCAATAAGTTGGTGAAAAACTGTGAGGTTATGCAAATATCGTAATTGTGAACGAAACAGTGTAATAGAGCGTTTTTCAATACAAGTACGAATGTTAGGTTAGGTTAAGATATGAACCGTCGTAAAACCGCATTAAACAATGTCACTTAGTGAGATGCAGTGTTTTTCACCATTACAAGTCGGGAACTGCGATATCTAATGTGAAAGCGCTTGCAAACGTCGTTAGGTTAGGTTAGGTTAGGTTAAGTTAGGTTAGGTTGGGTTAGGTTAGGTTAGGTTAGGTTAGGTTAAGATATGAACCGCGCTAAAACCGCATTAAACAATGTCACTTAGTGAGATGCAGTGTTTTTCACCATTACAAGTCGGGAACTGCGATATCTAATGTGAAAGCGCTTGCAAACGTCGGTAGGTTAGGTTAGGTTAGGTTAGGTTAGGTTGGGTTAGGTTAGGTTAGGTTAGGTTAGGTTAAGATATGAACCGCGCTAAAACCGCATTAAACAATGTCACTTAGTGAGATGCTGTGTTTTTCACCATTACAAGTCGGGAACTGCGATATCTAATGTGAAAGCGCTTGCAAACGTCGTTAGGTTAGGTTAGGTTAGGTTAGGTTAGGTTAGGTTAGGTTAGGTTTGGTTAGGTTAGGTTAGGTTAGGTTATGTTAGGTAAGGTTTGGTTAGGTTAGGTTAGGTTAGGTTGGGTTAGGTAAGGTTAGGTTAGGTTAAATTAGGTTAGGTTAGGTTAGGTTAAGATATGAACCGCGCTAAAACCGCATTAAACAATGTCACTTAGTGAGATGCTGTGTTTTTCACCATTACAAGTCGGGAACTGCGATATCTAAAGTGAAAGCGCATGAAACCGTCGTAATCTTGTAGAAAACATTGTAAAGTAGCGAATAAAACGTTTTCTAACGATAGAAGTGCGAAGGTTAGGTTAGTTTGAGCTACGTAGCGTCGTGAAACCACCAAAAACGATGTCATCTAACGAGATAGTGTTGTTTTATTGCGAGTACGAAACTACGATAGGTGAAATATTGTGAAAGCACACAAAATGGCATAAACTAGCCAGATACTGCGTCTTGTGTCGTTACAAGTGCGAAACTGCTTTATTGTGATATTCTCGTTAAAGCGCATGCAAGTATCGTGAAACCTTAAAGAACGATGTCATTTAGCGAGATACAGCGTTCTGTACTGTAATAAGTTGGTGAGAAACTGTGAGGTCAAGCAAATATCGTAATTCTGAACGAAACAGTGTAATTGAGCGTCTTTGGATACAAGTGCGAATGTTAGGTTAGGTTAAGATATGAACCGTCGTAAAACCGCATTAAACAATGTCACTCAGTGAGATGCAGTGTTTTTCACCATTACAAGTCGGAAACTGCGATATCTAATGTGAAAGCGCTTGCAACCGTCGTTAGGTTAGGTTAGGTTAGGTTAGGTTACGTTAGGTTAGGTTAGGTTAGGTTTGGTTAGGTTAGGTTAGGTTAGGGTATGTTAGGTAAGGTTTGGTTAGGTTAGGTTAGGTTAGGTTGGGTTAGGTAAGGTTAGGATAGGTTAAGATATGAACCGCGCTAAAACCGCATTAAACAATGTCACTTAGCGAGATGCTGTGTTTTTCACCATTACTAGTCGGGAACTGCGATATCTAATGTGAAAGCGCATGAAACCGTCGTAATCTTGTAGAAAACATTGTAAAGTAGCGAATAAAACGTTTTCTAACGATAGAAGTGCGAAGGTTCGGTTAGTTTGAGCTAGGTAGCGTCGTGAAACCACCAAAAACGATGTGATCTAACGAGATAGTGTTGTTTTATTGCGAGTACGAAACTGCGATAGGTGAAATATTGGGAAAGCACACAAAATGGCATGAACTAGCCAGATACTGCGTCTTGTGCCGTTACAAGTGCGAAACTGCTTTATTGTGATATTCTCGTTAAAGCGCATGCAAGTATCGTGAAACCTTAAAGAACGATGTCATTTAGCGAGATACAGCGTTCTGTACTGTAATAAGTTGGTGAGAAACTGTGAGGTCAAGCAAATATCGTAATTGTGAACGAAACAGTGTAATTGAGCGTATTTAGATACAAGTGCGAATGTTAGGTTAGGTTGAGATATCAACCGTCGTAAAACCGCATTAATCAATGTCACTTAGTGAGATGTAGTAGTTTTCAACATTACAAGTCGGGAACTACGATATCTAATGTGAAAGCACATGAAACCGTCGTAATCTTGTAGAAAACATTGTAAAGTTGCGAGTAAAACGTTTTCTAACGATAGAAGTGCGAAGGTTAGCTTGAGTTATATTAGTTTAAGCTATGTAGCGTCGTGAGACCACCAAAAAGGACGTCATCTAACGAGATAGTGTTGTTTTATTGCATGTACGAAACTGCATTAGGTGAAATGTTGTGAAAGTACACAAAACGGCTTGAACAAGCCAGATACTGCGTGTTGTACCGTTACAAGTGCGAAACTGCTATAATGTGATATTCTCGTTAAAGCGCATGCAAGCATCGTGAAACCTTAAAGAACGATGTCATTTAGCGAGATACAGCGTTCTGTACTGCAATAAGTTGGTGAAAAACTGTGAGGTTATGCAAATATCGTAATTGTGAACGAAACAGTGTAATAGAGCGTTTTTCAATACAAGTACGAATGTTAGGTTAGGTTAAGATATGAACCGTCGTAAAACCGCATTAAACAATGTCACTTAGTGAGATGCAGTGTTTTTCACCATTACAAGTCGGGAACTGCGATATCTAATGTGAAAGCGCTTGCAAACGTCGTTAGGTTAGGTTAGGTTAGGTTAGGTTAGGTTAGGTTTGGTTAGGTTAGGTTAGGTTAGGTTATATTAGGTTAGGTTGGGTTAGGTTAGGTTAGGTTAGGTTAGGTTAGGTTAAGATATGAACCGCGCTAAAACCGCATTAAACAATGTCACTTAGTGAGATGCTGTGTTTTTCACCATTACAAGTCGGGAACTGCGATATCTAATGTGAAAGCGCATGAAGCCGTCGTAATCTTGTAGAAAACATTGTAAAGTAGCGAATAAAACGTTTTCTAACGATAGAAGTGCGAAGGTTAGGTTAGTTTGAGCTATGTAGCGTCGTGAAACCACCAAAAACGATGTTATCTAACGAGATAGTGTTGTTTTATTGCGAGTACGAAACTGGGATAGGTGAAATATTGGGAAAGCACACAAAATGGCATGAACTAGCCAGATACTGCGTCTTGTGCCGTTACAAGTGCGAAACTGCTTTATTGTGATATTCTCGTTAAAGCGCATGCAAGTATCGTGAAACCTTAAAGAACGATGTCATTTAGCGAGATACAGCGTTCTGTACTGCAATAAGTTGGTGAAAAACAGTGAGGTTATGCAAATATCGTAATTGTGAAGGAAACAGTGTAATAGAGCGTTTTTCAATACAAGTACGAATGTTAGGTTAGGTTAAGATATGAACCGTCGTAAAACCGCATTAAACAATGTCACTTAGTGAGATGCAGTGTTTTTCACCATTACAAGTCGGGAACTGCGATATCTAATGTGAAAGCGCTTGCAAACGTCGTTAGGTTAGGTTAGGTTAGGTTAGGTTGGGTTAGGTTAGGTTAGGTTAGGTTAGGTTAAGATATGAATCGCGCTAAAACCGCTCTAAACAATGTCATTTAGTGAGATGCAGTGTTTTTCACCATTACAAGTCGGGAACTGCGATATCTAATGTGAAAGCGCTTGCAAACGTCGTTAGGTTAGGTTAGGTTAGGTTAGGTTGGGTTAGGTTAGGTTAGGTTAGGTTAGGTTAGGTTAAGATATGAACCGCGCTAAAACCGCATTAAACAATGTCACTTAGTGAGATGCTGTGTTTGTCACCATTACAAGTCGGGAACTGCGATATCTAATGTGAAAGCGCTTGCAAACGTCGTTAGGTTAGGTTAGGTTAGGTTAGGTTAGGTTACGTTAGGTTAGGTTAGGTTAGGTTTGGTTAGGTTAGGTTAGGTTAGGTTATGTTAGGTAAGGTTTGGTTAGGTTAGGTTAGGTTAGGTTGGGTTAGGTAAGGTTAGGTTAGGTTAAATTAGGTTAGGTTAGGTTAAGATATGAACCGCGCTAAAACCGCATTAAACAATGTCACTTAGTGAGATGCTATGTTTTTCACCATTACAAGTCGGGAACTGCGATATCTAATGTGAAAGCGCATGAAACCGTCGTAATCTTGTAGAAAACATTGTAAAGTAGCGAATAAAACGTTTTCTAACGATAGAAGTGCGAAGGTTAGGTTAGTTTGAGCTACGTAGCGTCGTGAAACCACCAAAAACGATGTCATCTAACGAGATAGTGTTGTTTTATTGCGAGTACGAAACTGCGATAGGTGAAATGTTGTGAAAGCACACAAAACGGCATGAACAAGCCAAATACTGCGTGTTCTACCGTTACAAGTGCGAAACTGCTATATTGTGATATTCTCGTTAAAGCGCATGCAAGCATCGTGAAACCTCAAAGAACAATGTCATTTAGCGAGATACAGCGTTCTGTACTGCAATAAGTTGGTGAAAAACTGTGAGGTTATGCAAATATCGTAATTGTGAACAAAACAGTGTAATAGAGCGTTTTTCAATACAAGTACGAATGTTAGGTTAGGTTAAGATATGAACCGTTGTAAAACCGCATTAAACAATGTCACTTAGTGAGATGCAGTGTTTTTCGCCATTACAAGTCGGGAACTGCGATATCTAATGTGAAAGCGCTTGCAAACGTCGTTAGGTTAGGTTAGGTTAGGTTAGGTTAGGTTACGTTAGGTTAGGTTTGGTTAGGTTAGGTTAGGTTAGGTTAGGTTATGTTAGGTTAGGTTGGGTTAGGTTAGGTTAGGTTACGTTAGGTTAAGGTATGAACCGTCGTAAAACCACATTAAACAATGTCACTTAGTGAGATGCAGTGTTTTTCACCTTTACAAGTTGGGAACTGCGATATCTAATGTGAAAGCGCTTGAAACCGTCGTAATGTTGTAGAAAGCAATGTAAAGTAGCGAGTAAAACGTTTTCTAACGATAGAAGTGCGAAGGTTATGTTAGGTTGAGTTATGTTAGTTTAAGCTAGGTAGCGTCGTGAAACCACCAAAAACGACGTCATCTAACGAGATAGTGTTGTTTTATTGCGAGTACGAAACTGCGATAGGTAAAATGTTGTGAAAGCACACAAAACGGCATGAACAAGCCAAATACTGCGTGTTGTACTGTTACAAGTGCGAAACTGCTATGTTGTGACATTCTCGGTAAAGCGCATGCAAGTATCGTGAAACCTTAAAGAACGATGTCATTTAGCGAGATACAGCGTTCTGTACTGTAATAAGTTGGTGAGAAACTGTGAGGTCAAGCAAATATCGTAATTGTGAACGAAACAGTGTAATTGAGCGTATTTAGATACAAGTGCGAATGTTAGGTTAGGTTGAGATATCAACCGTCGTAAAACCGCTATAATCAATGTCACTTAGTGAGATGTAGTGTTTTTCAACATTACAAGTCGGGAACTACGATATCTAATGTGAAAGCGCATGAAACCGTCGTAATCTTGTAGAAAACATTGTAAAGTTGCGAGTAAAACGTTTTCTAACGATAGAAGTGCGAAGGTTAGCTTGAGTTATGTTAGTTTAAGCTATGTAGCGTCGTGAGACCACCAAAAAGGACGTCATCTAACGAGATAGTGTTGTTTTATTGCGAGTACGAAACTGCGATAGGTAAAATGTTGTGAAAGCACACAAAACGGCACGAACAAGCCAAATACTGCGTGTTGTACCGTTACAAGTGCGAAACTGCTATGTTGTGACATTCTCGTTAAAGCGCATGCAAGCATCGTGAAACCTTAAAGAACGATGTCATTTAGCGAGATACAGCGTTCTGTACTGCAATAAGTTGGTGAAAAACTGTGAGGTTATGCAAATATCGTAATTGTGAACGAAACAGTGTAATAGAGCGTTTTTCAATACAAGTACGAATGTTAGGTTAGGTTAAGATATGAACCGTCGTAAAACCGCATTAAACAATGTCACTTCGTGAGATGCAGTGTTTTTCACCATTACAAGTCGGGAACTGCGATATCTAATGTGAAAGCGCTTGCAAACGTCGTTAGGTTAGGTTAGGTTAGGTTAGGTTAGGTTAGGTTGGGTTAGGTTAGGTTAGGTTACGTTAGGTTAAGATATGAACCGCGCTAAAACCGCATTAAACAATGTCACTTAGTGAGATGCAGTGTTTTTCACCATTACAAGTCGGGAACTGCGATATCTAATGTGAAAGCGCTTGCAAACGTCGTTAGGTTAGGTTAGGTTAGGTTAGGTTAGGTTAGGTTGGGTTAGGTTAGGTTAGGTTAGGTTAGGTTAAGATATGAACCGCGCTAAAACCGCATTAAACAATGTCACTTAGTGAGATGCTGTGTTTTTCACCATTACAAGTCGGGAACTACGATATCTAATGTGAAAGCGCTTGCAAACGTCGTTAGGTTAGGTTAGGTTAGGTTAGGTTACGTTAGGTTAGGTTAGGTTAGGTTTGGTTAGGTTAGGTTAGGTTAGGTTATGTTAGGTAAGGTTTGGTTAGGTTAGGTTAGGTTAGGTTGGGTTAGGTAAGGTTAGGTTAGGTTAAATTAGGTTAGATTAGGTTAGGTTAGGTTAAGATATGAACCGCGCTAAAACCGCATTAAACAATGTCACTTAGTGAGATGCTGTGTTTTTCACCATTACAAGTCGGGAACTGCGATATCTAAAGTGAAAGCGCATGAAACCGTCGTAATCTTGTAGAAAACATTGTAAAGTAGCGAATAAAACGTTTTCTAACGATAGAAGTGCGAAGGTTAGGTTAGTTTGAGCTACGTAGCGTCGTGAAACCACCAAAAACGATGTCATCTAACGAGATAGTGTTGTTTTATTGCGAGTACGAAACTGCGATAGGTGAAATGTTGTGAAAGCACACAAAACGGCATGAACAAGCCAAATACTGCGTGTTGTACCGTTACAAGTGCGAAACTGCTATGTTGTGATATTCTCGTTAAAGCGCATGCAAGCATCGTGAAACCTTAAAGAACGATGTCATTTAGCGAGATACAGCGTTCTGTACTGAAATAAGTTGGTGAGAAACTGTGACGTCAAGCAAATATCGTAATTGTGAACGAAACAGTGTAATTGAGCGTCTTTAGATACAAGTGCGAATGTTAGGTTAGGTTGACATATAAACCGTCGTAAAACCGCATTAAACAATGTCACTTAGTGAGATGTAGTGTTTTTCAACATTACAAGTCGGGAACTACAATATCTAATGTGAAAGCACATGAACCCGTCGTAATCTTGTAGAAAACATTGTAAAGTTGCGAGTAAAACGTTTTCTAACGATAGAAGTGCGAAGGTTAGCTTGAGTTATGTTAGTTTAAGCTATGTAGCGTCGTGAGACCACCAAAAAGGACGTCATCTAACGAGATAGTGTTGTTTTATTGCGAGTACGAAACTGCGATAGGTAAAATGTTGTGAAAGCACACAAAACGGCATGAACAAGCCAAATACAGCGTGTTGTACCGTTACAAGTGCGAAACTGCTATGTTGTGACATTCTCGTTAAAGCGCATGCAAGCATCGTGAAACCTTAAAGAACGATGTCATTTAGCGAGATACAGCGTTCTGTACTGCAATAAGTTGGTGAAAAACTGTGAGGTTATGCAAATATCGTAATTGTGAACGAAACAGTGTAATAGAGCGTTTTTCAATACAAGTACGAATGTTAGGTTAGGTTAAGATATGAACCGTCGTAAAACCGCATTAAACAATGTCACTTCGTGAGATGCAGTGTTTTTCACCATTACAAGTCGGGAACTGCGATATCTAATGTGAAAGCGCTTGCAAACGTCGTTAGGTTAGGTTAGGTTAGGTTAGGTTAGGTTAGGTTGGGTTAGGTTAGGTTAGGTTACGTTAGGTTAAGATATGAACCGCGCTAAAACCGCATTACACAATGTCACTTAGTGAGATGCAGTGTTTTTCACCATTACAAGTCGGGAACTGCGATATCTAATGTGAAAGCGCTTGCAAACGTCGTTAGGTTAGGTTAGGTTAGGTTAGGTTAGGTTAGGTTGGGTTAGGTTAGGTTAGGTTAGGTTAGGTTAAGATATGAACCGCGCTAAAACCGCATTAAACAATGTCACTTAGTGAGATGCTGTGTTTTTCACCATTACAAGTCGGGAACTACGATATCTAATGTGAAAGCGCTTGCAAACGTCGTTAGGTTAGGTTAGGTTAGGTTAGGTTACGTTAGGTTAGGTTAGGTTAGGTTTGGTTAGGTTAGGTTAGGTTAGGTTATGTTAGGTAAGGTTTGGTTAGGTTAGGTTAGGTTAGGTTGGGTTAGGTAAGGTTAGGTTAGGTTAAATTAGGTTAGATTAGGTTAGGTTAGGTTAAGATATGAACCGCGCTAAAACCGCATTAAACAATGTCACTTAGTGAGATGCTGTGTTTTTCACCATTACAAGTCGGGAACTGCGATATCTAAAGTGAAAGCGCATGAAACCGTCGTAATCTTGTAGAAAACATTGTAAAGTAGCGAATAAAACGTTTTCTAACGATAGAAGTGCGAAGGTTAGGTTAGTTTGAGCTACGTAGCGTCGTGAAACCACCAAAAACGATGTCATCTAACGAGATAGTGTTGTTTTATTGCGAGTACGAAACTGCGATAGGTGAAATGTTGTGAAAGCACACAAAACGGCATGAACAAGCCAAATACTGCGTGTTGTACCGTTACAAGTGCGAAACTGCTATGTTGTGATATTCTCGTTAAAGCGCATGCAAGCATCGTGAAACCTTAAAGAACGATGTCATTTAGCGAGATACAGCGTTCTGTACTGAAATAAGTTGGTGAGAAACTGTGACGTCAAGCAAATATCGTAATTGTGAACGAAACAGTGTAATTGAGCGTCTTTAGATACAAGTGCGAATGTTAGGTTAGGTTGACATATAAACCGTCGTAAAACCGCATTAAACAATGTCACTTAGTGAGATGTAGTGTTTTTCAACATTACAAGTCGGGAACTACAATATCTAATGTGAAAGCACATGAACCCGTCGTAATCTTGTAGAAAACATTGTAAAGTTGCGAGTAAAACGTTTTCTAACGATAGAAGTGCGAAGGTTAGCTTGAGTTATGTTAGTTTAAGCTATGTAGCGTCGTGAGACCACCAAAAAGGACGTCATCTAACGAGATAGTGTTGTTTTATTGCGAGTACGAAACTGCGATAGGTAAAATGTTGTGAAAGCACACAAAACGGCATGAACAAGCCAAATACAGCGTGTTGTACCGTTACAAGTGCGAAACTGCTATGTTGTGACATTCTCGTTAAAGCGCATGCAAGCATCGTGAAACCTTAAAGAACGATGTCATTTAGCGAGATACAGCGTTCTGTACTGCAATAAGTTGGTGAAAAACTGTGAGGTTATGCAAATATCGTAATTGTGAACGAAACAGTGTAATAGAGCGTTTTTCAATACAAGTACGAATGTTAGGTTAGGTTAAGATATGAACCGTCGTAAAACAGCATTAAACAATGTCACTTAGTGAGATGCAGTGTTTTTCACCATTACAAGTCGGGAACTGCGATATCTAATGTGAAAGCGCTTGCAAACGTCGTTAGGTTAGGTTAGGTTAGGTTAGGTTAAGTTAGGTTAGGTTGGGTTAGGTTAGGTTAGGTTAGGTTAGGTTAGGTTAGGTTAAGATATGAACCGCGCTAAAACCGCATTAAACAATGTCACTTAGTGAGATGCAGTGTTTTTCACCATTACAAGTCGGGAACTGCGATATCTAATGTGAAAGCGCTTGCAAACGTCGGTAGGTTAGGTTAGGTTAGGTTAGGTTGGGTTAGGTTAGGTTAGGTTAGGTTAGGTTAAGATATGAACCGCGCTAAAACCGCATTAAACAATGTCACTTAGTGAGATGCTGTGTTTTTCACCATTACAAGTCGGGAACTGCGATATCTAATGTGAAAGCGCTTGCAAACGTCGTTAGGTTAGGTTAGGTTAGGTTAGGTTAGGTTAGGTTAGGTTACGTTAGGTTAGGTTAGGTTAGGTTTGGTTAGGTTAGGTTAGGTTAGGTTATGTTAGGTAAGGTTTGGTTAGGTTAGGTTAGGTTAGGTTGGGTTAGGTAAGGTTAGGTTAGGTTAAATTAGGTTAGGTTAGGTTAGGTTAAGATATGAACCGCGCTAAAACCGCATTAAACAATGTCACTTAGTGAGATGCTGTGTTTTTCACCATTACAAGTCGGGAACTGCGATATCTAAAGTGAAAGCGCATGAAACCGTCGTAATCTTGTAGAAAACATTGTAAAGTAGCGAATAAAACGTTTTCTAACGATAGAAGTGCGAAGGTTAGGTTAGTTTGAGCTACGTAGCGTCGTGAAACCACCAAAAACGATGTCATCTAACGAGATAGTGTTGTTTTATTGCGAGTACGAAACTACGATAGGTGAAATATTGTGAAAGCACACAAAATGGCATAAACTAGCCAGATACTGCGTCTTGTGTCGTTACAAGTGCGAAACTGCTTTATTGTGATATTCTCGTTAAAGCGCATGCAAGTATCGTGAAACCTTAAAGAACGATGTCATTTAGCGAGATACAGCGTTCTGTACTGTAATAAGTTGGTGAGAAACTGTGAGGTCAAGCAAATATCGTAATTCTGAACGAAACAGTGTAATTGAGCGTCTTTGGATACAAGTGCGAATGTTAGGTTAGGTTAAGATATGAACCGTCGTAAAACCGCATTAAACAATGTCACTCAGTGAGATGCAGTGTTTTTCACCATTACAAGTCGGAAACTGCGATATCTAATGTGAAAGCGCTTGCAACCGTCGTTAGGTTAGGTTAGGTTAGGTTAGGTTAGGTTACGTTAGGTTAGGTTAGGTTAGGTTTGGTTAGGTTAGGTTAGGTTAGATATGTTAGGTAAGGTTTGGTTAGGTTAGGTTAGGTTAGGTTAGGTTGGGTTAGGTAAGGTTAGGATAGGTTAAGATATGAACCGCGCTAAAACCGCATTAAACAATGTCACTTAGCGAGATGCTGTGTTTTTCACCATTACTAGTCGGGAACTGCGATATCTAATGTGAAAGCGCATGAAACCGTCGTAATCTTGTAGAAAACATTGTAAAGTAGCGAATAAAACGTTTTCTAACGATAGAAGTGCGAAGGTTCGGTTAGTTTGAGCTAGGTAGCGTCGTGAAACCACCAAAAACGATGTGATCTAACGAGATAGTGTTGTTTTATTGCGAGTACGAAACTGCGATAGGTGAAATATTGGGAAAGCACACAAAATGGCATGAACTAGCCAGATACTGCGTCTTGTGCCGTTACAAGTGCGAAACTGCTTTATTGTGATATTCTCGTTAAAGCGCATGCAAGTATCGTGAAACCTTAAAGAACGATGTCATTTAGCGAGATACAGCGTTCTGTACTGTAATAAGTTGGTGAGAAACTGTGAGGTCAAGCAAATATCGTAATTGTGAACGAAACAGTGTAATTGAGCGTATTTAGATACAAGTACGAATGTTAGGTTAGGTTAAGATATGAACCGTCGTAAAACCGCATTAAACAATGTCACTTAGTGAGATGCAGTGTTTTTCACCATTACAAGTCGGGAACTGCGATATCTAATGTGAAAGCGCATGAAACCGTCGTAATCTTGTAGAAAACATTGTAAAGTAGCGAATAAAACGTTTTCTAACGATAGAAGTGCGAAGGTTAGGTTAGTTTGAGCTAGGTAGCGTCGTGAAACCACCAAAAACGATGTCATCTAACGAGATAGTGTTGTTTTATTGCGAGTACGAAACTGGCATAGGTGAAATATTGGGAAAGCACACAAAATGGCATGAACTAGCCAGATACTGCGTCTTGTGCCGTTACAAGTGCGAAACTGCTTTATTGTGATATTCTCGTTAAAGCGCATGCAAGTATCGTGAAACCTTAAAGAACGATGTCATTTAGCGAGATACAGCGTTCTGTACTGCAATAAGTTGGTGAAAAACTGTGAGGTTATGCAAATATCGTAATTGTGAACGAAACAGTGGAATAGAGCGTTTTTCAATACAAGTACGAATGTTAGGTTAGGTTAAGATATGAACCGTCGTAAAACCGCATTAAACAATGTCACTTAGTGAGATGCAGTGTTTTTCACCATTTCAAGTCGGGAACTGCGATATCTAATGTGAAAGCGCTTGCAAACGTCGTTAGGTTAGGTTAGGTTAGGTTAGGTTAGGTTAGGTTAGGTTAGGTTGGGTTAGGTTAGGTTAGGTTAGGTTAGGTTAAGATATGAATCGCGCTAAAACCGCTATAAACAATGTCACTTAGTGAGATGCAGTGTTTTTCACCATTACAAGTCGGGAACTGCGATATCTAATGTGAAAACGCTTGCAAACGTCGTTAGGTTAGGTTAGGTTAGGTTGGGTTAGGTTAGGTTAGGTTAGGTTAAGATATGAACCGCGCTAAAACCGCATTAAACAATGTCACTTAGTGAGATGCAGTGTTTTTCACCATTACAAATCGGGAACTGCGCTATCTAATGTGAAAGCGCTTGCAAACGTCGTTAGGTTAGGTTAGGTTAGGTTAGGTTAGGTTGGGTTAGGTTAGGTTAGGTTAGGTTAGGTTAAGATATGAACCGCGCTAAAACCGCATTAAACAATGTCACTTAGTGAGATGCTGTGTTTTTCACCATTACAAGTCGGGAACTGCGATATCTAATGTGAAAGCGCTTGCAAACGTCGTTAGGTTAGGTTAGGTTAGGTTAGGTTAGGTTACGTTAGGTTAGGTTAGGTTAGGTTTGGTTAGGTTAGGTTAGGTTAGGTTATGTTAGGAAAGGTTTGGTTAGGTTAGGTTAGGTTAGGTTGGGTTAGGTAAGGTTAGGTTAGGTTAAATTAGGTTAGGTTAGGTTAGGTTAGGTTAAGATATGAACCGCGCTAAAACCGCATTAAACAATGTCACTTAGTGAGATGCTGTGTTTTTCACCATTACAAGTCGGGAACTGCGATATCTAATGTGAAAGCGCATGAAACCGTCGTAATCTTGTAGAAAACATTGTAAAGTAGCGAATAAAACGTTTTCTAACGATAGAAGTGCGAAGGTTAGGTTAGTTTGAGCTACGTAGCGTCGTGAAACCACCAAAAACGATGTCATCTAACGAGATAGTGTTGTTTTATTGCAAGTACGAAACTGCGATATGTGAAATATTGTGAAAGCACACAAAATGGCATAAACTAGCCAGATACTGCGTCTTGTGTCGTTACAAGTGCGAAACTGCTTTATTGTGATATTCTCGTTAAAGCGCATGCAAGTATCGTGAAACCTTAAAGAACGATGTCATTTAGCGAGATACAGCGTTCTGTACAGTATTAAGTTGGTGAGAAACTGTGAGGTCAAGCAAATATCGTAATTGTGAACGAAACAGTGTAATTGAGCGTCTTTGGATACAAGTGCGAATGTTAGGTTAGGTTAAGTAATGAACCGTCGTAAAACCGCATTAAACAATGTCACTCAGTGAGATGCAGTGTTTTTCACCATTACAAGTCGGGAACTGCGATATCTAATGTGAAAGCGCTTGCAACCGTCATTAGGTTAGGTTAGGTTAGGTTAGGTTAGGTTACGTTAGGTTAGGTTAGGTTAGGGTATGTTAGGTAAGGTTTGGTTAGGTTAGGTTAGGTTAGGTTGGGTTAGGTAAGGTTAGGTTAGGTTAAGATATGAACCGCGCTAAAACCGCATTAAACAATGTCACTTAGTGAGATGCTGTGTTTTTCACCATTACAAGTCGGGAAATGCGATATCTAATGTGAAAGCGCATGAAACCGTCGTAATCTTGTAGAAAACATTGTAAAGTAGCGAATAAAACGTTTTCTAACGATAGAAGTGCGAAGGTTCGGTTAGTTTGAGCTATGTAGCGTCGTGAGACCACCAAAAAGGACGTCATCTAACGAGATAGTGTTGTTTTATTGCATGTACGAAACTGCAATAGGTGAAGTGTTGTGAAAGTACACAAAACGGCTTGAACAAGCCAGATACTGCGTGTTGTACCGTTACAAGTGCGAAACTGCTATAATGTGATATTCTCGTTAAAGCGCATGCAAGCATCGTGAAACCTTAAAGAACGATGTCATTTAGCGAGATACAGCGTTCTGTACTGCAATAAGTTGGTAAAAAACTGTGAGGTTATGCAAATATCGTAATTGTGAACGAAACAGTGTAATAGAGCGTTTTTCATTACAAGTACGAATGTTAGGTTAGGTTAAGATATGAACCGTCGTAAAACCGCATTAAACAATGTCACTTAGTGAGATGCAGTGTTTTTCACCTTTACAAGTCGGGAACTGCGATATCTAATGTGAAAGCGCTTTCAAACGTCGTTAGGTTAGGTTACGTTAGGTTAGCTTAGGTTAGGTTAGGTTAGGTTATGTTAGGTTAGGTTAGGTTAATATATGAACCGCGCTAAAACCGCATTAAACAATGTCACTTAGTGAGATGCAGTGTTTTTCACCTTTACAAGTTGGGAACTGCGATATCTAATGTGAAAGCGCTTGAAACCGTCGTAATGTTGTAGAAAGCATTGTAAAGTAGCGAGTAAAACGTTTTCTACGATAGAAGTGCGAAGGTTATGTTAGGTTGAGTTATGTTAGTTTAAGCTAGGTAGCGTCGTGAAACCACCAAAAACGACGTCATCTAACGAGATAGTGTTGTTTTATTGCGAGTACGAAACTGCGATAGGTAAAATGTTGTGAAAGCACACAAAACGGCATGAACAAGCCAAATACTGCGTGTTGTACCGTTACAAGTGCGAAACTGCTATGTTGTGACACTCTCGGTAAAGCGCATGCAAGTATCGTGAAACCTTAAAGAACAATGTCATTTAGCGATATACAGCGTTCTGTACTGTAATAAGCTGGTGAGAAACTGTGAGGTCAAGCAAATATCGTAATTGTGAACGAAACAGTGTAATTGAGCGTCTTTAGATACAAGTGCGAATGTTAGGTTAGGTTGACATATCAACCGTCGTAAAACCGCATTAAACAATGTCACTTAGTGAGATGTAGTGTTTTTCAACATTACAAGTCGGCAACTAAGATATTTAATGTGAAAGCGCATGAAACCGTCGTAATCTTGTAGAAAACATTGTAAAGTTGTGAGTAAAACGTTTTCTAACGATAGAAGTGCGAAGGTTAGGTTAGGTTAGGTTAGTTTAAGCTAGGTAGCGTCGTGAAACTACCAAAAACGACGTCATCTAACGATATAGTGTTGTTTTATTGCGAGCATTAAACTGCGATAGGTGAAATGTTGTGAAAGCACACAAAACGGCTTGAACAAGCCAAATACTGCGTGTTCTACCGTTACAAGTGCGAAACTGCTATATTGTGATATTCTCGTTAAAGCGCATGCAAGCATCGTGAAACCTTAAAGAACAATGTCATTTAGCGAGATACAGCGTTCTGTACTGCAATAAGTTGGTGAAAAACTGTGAGGTTATGCAAATATCGTAATTGTGAACAAAACAGTGTAATAGAGCGTTTTTAGATACAAGTGCGAATGTCAGGTTAGGTTAAGATATGAACCGTCGTAAAACCACATTAAACAATGTCACTTAGTGAGATGCAGTGTTTTTCACCATTACAAGTCGGGAACTGCGATATCTAATGTGAAAGCGCTTGCAAACGTCGTTAGGTTAGGTTAGGTTAGGTTAGGTTACGTTACGTTAGGTTAGGTTAGGTTAGGTTAGATAAGGTTAGGTTGGGTTGAGTTGGGTTAGGTTAGGTTAGGTTAGGTTAGGTTGGGTTAGGTTAGGTTAGGTTAGGTTACGTTAGGTTAGGTTAGGTTAGGTTAGATTAGGTTAGGTTGGGTTGAGTTGGGTTAGGTTAGGTTAGGTAAGGTTAGGTTAGGTTCGGTTAGGTTGGGTTGGGTGTTGTTGGGTTCGGTTGGCTTGGGTTAGGTTGGGTTAGGTCAGGTTAGGTTACGTAAGGTTAGGTTAGGTTAGGTTACGTTAGGTTATGTTAGGTTAGGTTAGGTCAGGTGAGGTTAGGTTACGTTAGAATAGGTTAGGTTAGGTTAGGTTACGTTAGGTTAGGTTAAGTTAGGTTAGGTTAGGTTTGGTTAGGTTAGGTTAGGTTAGCTTAGGTTAGGTTAGGTTGGGTTGGGTTGGGTTAGGTTGGGTTAGGTTAGGTTAGGTTGGGTTAGGTTAGTTTAGGTTAGGTTAGGTTAGGTTAGGTTGGGTTGGGTTGGGTTAGGTTAGGTTAGGTTAGGTAAGGTTAGGTTAAGTTACGTTAGGTTAAGGTATGAACCGTCGTAAAACCGCTATAAACAATGTCACTTAGTGAGATGCAGTGTTTTTCACCTTTACAAGTTGGGAACTGTGATATCTAATGTGAAAGCGCTTGAAACCGTCGTAATGTTGTAGAAAGCAATGTAAAGTAGCGAGTAAAACGTTTTCTAACGATAGAAGTGCGAAGGTTATGTGAGGTTGAGTTATGTTAGTTTAAGCTAGGTAGCGTCGTGAAACTACCAAAAACAACGTCATCTAACGAGATAGTGTTGTTTTATTGCGAGTACGAAACTGCGATAGGTGAAATGTTGTGAAAGCACACAAAACGGCATGAACAAGCCAAATACTGCGTGTTGTACCGTTACAAGTGCGAAACTGCTATGTTGTGATATTCTCGTTAAAGCGCATGCAAGCATCGTGAAACCTTAAAGAACGATGTCATTTAGCGAGATACAGCGTTCTGTACTGCAATAAGTTGGTGAAAAACTGTGAGGTTATGCAAATATCCTAATTGTGAACGAAACAGTGTAATAGAGCGTTTTTTAATACAAGTGCGAATGTTAGGTTAGGTTAAGATATGAACCGTCGTAAAACCGCATTAAACAATGTCACTTAGTGAGATGCAGTGTTTTTCACCATTACAAGTCGGGAACTGCGATATCTAATGTGAAAGCGCTTGCAAACGTCGTTAGGTTAGGTTAGGTTAGGTTAGGTTAGGTTACGTTAGGTTAGGTTAGGTTAGGTTTGGTTAGGTTAGGTTAGGTTAGGTTAGGGTATGTTAGGTAAGGTTTGGTTAGGTTAGGTTAGGTTAGGTTGGGTTAGGTAACGTTAGGTTAGGTTAAGATATGAACCGCGCTAAAACCGCATTAAACAATGTCACTTAGTGAGATGCTGTGTTTTTCACCATTACAAGTCGGGAACTGCGATATCTAATGTGAAAGCGCATGAAACCGTCGTAATCTTGTAGAAAACATTGTAAAGTAGCGAATAAAACGTTTTCTAACGATAGAAGTGCGAAGGTTCGGTTAGTTTGAGCTAGGTAGCATCGTGAAACCACCAAAAACGATGTCATCTAACGAGATAGTGTTGTTTTATTGCGAGTACGAAACTGCGATAGGTGAAATATTGGGAAAGCACACAAAATGGCATGAACTAGCCAGATACTGCGTCTTGTGCCATTACAAGTGCGAAACTGCTTTATTGTGATATTCTCGTTAAAGCGCATGCAAGTATCGTGAAACCTTAAAGAACAATGTCATTTAGCGAGATACAGCGTTCTGTACTGTAATAAGTTGGTGAGAAACTGTGAGGTCAAGCAAATATCGTAATTGTGAACGAACAGTGTAATTGAGCGTATTTAGATACAAGTGTGAATGTTAGGTTAGGTTGAGATATCAACCGTCGTAAAACCGCATTAAACAATGTCACTTAGTGAGATGTAGTGTTTTTCAACATTACAAGTCGGGAACTACGATATCTAATGTGAAAGCGCATGAAACCGTCGTAATCTTGTAGAAAACATTGTAAAGTTGCGAGTAAAACGTTTTCTAACGATAGAAGTGCGAAGGTTAGCTTGAGTTATGTTAGTTTAAGCTATGTAGCGTCGTGAGACCACCAAAAAGGACGTCATCTAACGAGATAGTGTTGTTTTATTGCATGTACGAAACTGCAATAGGTGAAATGTTGTGAAAGTACACAAAACGGCTTGAACAAGCCAGATACTGCGTGTTGTACCGTTACAAGTGCGAAACTGCTATAATGTGATATTTTCGTTAAAGCGCCTGCAAGCATCGTGAAACCTTAAAGAACGATGTCATTTAGCGAGATACAGCGTTCTGCACTGCAATAAGTGGGTGAAAAACTGTGAGGTTATGCAAATATCGTAATTGTGAACGAAACTGTGTAATAGAGCGTTTTTCAATACAAGTACGAATGTTAGGTTAGGTTAAGATATGAACCGTCGTAAAACCGCATTAAACAATGTCACTTAGTGAGATGCAGTGTTTTTCACCATTACAAGTCGGGAACTGCGATATCTAATGTGAAAGCGCTTGCAAACGTCGTAAGGTTAGGTTAGGTTAGGTTAGGTTAGGTTACGTTAGGTTAGGTTTGGTTTGGTTAGGTTAGGTTAGGTTATGTTAGGTTAGGTTGGGTTAGGTTAGGTTAGGTTAGGTTAAGATATGAACTGCGCTAAAACCACATTAAACAATGTCACTTAGTGAGATGCTGTGTTTTTCACCATTACAAGTCGGGAACTGCGATATCTAATGTGAAAGCGCATGAAACCGTCGTAATCTTGTCGAAAACATTGTAAAGTAGCGAATAAAACGTTTTCTAACGATAGAAGTGCGAAGGTTAGGTTAGTTTGAGCTAGGTAGCGTCGTGAAACCACCAAAAACGATGTCATCTAACGAGATAGTGTTGTTTTATTGCGAGTACGAAACTGGGATAGGTGAAATATTGGGAAAGTACACAAAACGGCATGAACAAGCCAGATATTGTGTGTTGTACCGTTACAAGTGCGAAACTGCTATAATGTGATATTCTCGTTATAGCGCATGCAAGCATCGTGAAACCTTAAAGAACGATGTCATTTAGCGAGATACAGCGTTCTGTACTGCAATAAGTTGGTGAAAAACTGTGAGGTTATGCAAATATCGTAATTGTGAACAAAACAGTGTAATAGAGCGTTTTTCAATACAAGTGCGAATATTAGGTTAGGTTAAGATATGAACCGTCGTAAAACCGCATTAAACAATGCCACTTAGTGAGATGCAGTGTTTTTCACCATTACAAGTCGGGAACTGCGATATCTAATGTGAAAGCGCTTGCAAACGTCGTTAGGTTAGGTTAGGTTAGGTTAGGTTAGGTTAGGTTAGGTTACGTTAGGTTAGGTTAGGTTAGGTTAGGTTTGGTTAGGTTAGGTTAGGTTAGGTTATGTTAGGTAAGGTTTGGTTAGGTTAGGTTATGTTAGGTTAAATTAGGTTAGGTTAGGTTAGGTTAGGTTAAGATATGAACCGCGCTAAAACCGCATTAAACAATGTCACTTTGTGAGATGCTGTCACCATTACAAGTTCCCGACTTGTAATGTCACCATTACAAGTCGGGAACTGCGATATCTAATGTGAAAGCGCATGAAACCGTCGTAATCTTGTAGAAAACATTGTAAAGTAGCGAATAAAACGTTTTCTAACGATAGAAGTGCGAAGGTTAGGTTAGTTTGAGCTACGTAGCGTCGTGAAACCACCAAAAACGATGTCATCTAACGAGATAGTGTTGTTTTATTGCGAGTACGAAACTGCGATAGGTGAAATAATGTGAAAGCACACAAAATGGCATAAACTAGCCAGATACTGCGTTTTTTGTCGTTACAAGTGCGAAACTGCTTCATTGTGATATTCTCGTTAAAGCGCATGCAAGTATCGTGAAACCCTAAAGAACGATGTCATTTAGCGAGATACAGCGTTCTGCACTGTAATAAGTTGGTGAGAAACTGTGAGGTCAAGCAAATATCGTAATTGTGAACGAAACAGTGTAATTGAGCGTCTTTGGATACAAGTGCGAATGTTAGGTTAGGTTGACATATCAACCGTCGTAAAACCGCATTAAACAATGTCACTTAGTGAGATGCAGTGTTTTCACCATTAAAAGTGGGGAACTGCGATATCTAATGTGAAAGCGCTTGCAACCGTCGTTAGGTTAGGTTAGGTTAGGTTAGGTTAGGTTAGGTTTGGTTAGGTTAGGTTAGGTTAGGTTAGGTTAGGTTAGATTAGGTTAGGTTGGGTTGAGTTGGGTTAGGTTAGGTTAGGTTAGGTTGGGCTAGGTTAGGTTAGGTTAGGTTAGGTTACGTTAGGTTAGGTTAGGTTAGGTTAGGTTAGGTTAGGTAAGGATAATTTGGTTAGGTTAGGTAAGGTTAGGTTAGGTTAGGTTGGGTTGGGTGTTGTTGGGTTGGGTTGGGTTGGGTTGGGTTAGGTTGGGTTAGGTTAGGTTAGGTTACGTTAAGTTAGGTTAGGTTACGTTAGGTTATGTTAGGTTAGGTAAGGTTGCGTTAGGTTAGGTTAGGTAAGGTAAGGTTAGGTTACGTTAGAATAGGTTAGGTTAGGTTAGGTTACGTTAGGTTAGGTTAAGTTAGGTTAGGTTAGGTGTGGTTAGGTTAGGTTAGGTTAGCTTAGGTTAGGTTAGGTTGGGTTGGGTAGGGTTTGGTTGGGTTAGGTTAGGTTAGGTTAGGTTAGGTTGGGTTAGGTTAGTTTAGGTTAGGTTAGGTTAGGTTAGGTTGGGTTGGGTTGGGTTAGGATAGGTTAGGTTAGGTTAGGTAAGGTTAGGTTAGGTTAGGTTAGGTTAGGTTAAGGTATGAACCGTCGTAAAACCGCATTAAACAATGTCACTTAGTGAGATGCAGTGTTTTTCACCTTTACAAGTTGGGAGCTGTGATATCCAGTGTGAAAGCGCTTGAAACCGTCGTAATGTTGTAGAAAGCAATGTAAAGTAGCGAGTAAAACGTTTTCTAACGATAGAAGTGCGAAGGTTATGTTAGGTTGAGTTATGTTAGTTTAAGCTAGGTAGCGTCGTGAAACTACCAAAAACAACGTCATCTAACGAGATAGTGTTGTTTTATTGCGTGTACGAAACTACGATAGGTGAAATGTTGTGAAAGCACACAAAACGGCATGAACAAGCCAAATACTGCGTGTTGTATCGTTACAAGTGCGAAACTGCTATGTTGTGATATTCTCGTTAAAGCGCATGCATGCATCGTGAAACCTTAAAGAACGATGTCATTTAGCGAGATACAGCGTTCTGTACTGAAATAAGTTGGTGAGAAACTGTGAGGTCAAGCAAATATCGTAATTTTGAACGAAACAGTGTAATTGAGCGCCTTTAGATACAAGTGCGAATGTTAGGTTAGGTTTACATATCAACCGTCGTAAAACCGCATTAAACAATGTCACTTAGTGAGATGTAGTGTTTTTCAACATTACAAGTCGGGAACTACGATATCTAATGTGAAAGCGCATGAAACCGTTGTAATCTTGTAGAAAACATTGTAAAGTTGCGAGTAAAACGTTTTCTAACGATAGAAGTGCGAAGGTTAGGTTAGGTTAGGTTAGTTAAAGCTAGGTAGCGTCGTGAAACTACCAAAAACGACGTCATCTAACGAGATAGTGTTGTTTTATTGCGAGTATTAAACTGCGATAGGTGAAATGTTGTGAAAGCACACAAAACGGCATGAACAAGCCAAATACTGCGTGTTCTACCGTTACAAGTGCGAAACTGCTATATTGTGATATTCTCGTTAAAGCGCATGCAAGCATCGTGAAACCTTAAAGAACAATGTCATTTAGTGAGATACAGCGTTCTGTACTGCAATAAGTTGGTGAAAAACTGTGAGGTTATGCAAATATCGTAATTGTGAACAAAACAGTGTAATAGAGCGTTTTTAGATACAAGTGCGAATGTCAGGTTCGGTTAAGATATGAACCGTCGTAAAACCACATTAAACAATGTCACTTAGTGAGATGCAGTGTTTTTCACTATTACAAGTCGGGAACTGTGATATCTAATGTGAAAGCGCTTGCAAACGTCGTTAGGTTATGTTATGTTAGGTTAGGTTAGGTTAGGTTACGTTAGGTTAGGTTAGGTTAGGTTAGGTTAGATTAGGTTAGGTTGGGTTGAGTTGGGTTAGGTTAGGTTAGGTTAGGTTAGGTTGGGTTAGGTTAGGTTAGGTTAGGTTACGTTAGGTTAGGTTAGGTTACGTTAGGTTAGATTAGGTTAGGGTACGTTAGGTTAGGTTAGGTTAGGTAAGGATAATTTGGTTAGGTTAGGTAAGGTTAGGTTAGGTTAGGTAAGGTTGGGTTCGGTGTTGTTGGGTTGGGTTGGCTTGGGTTAGGTTGGGTTAGGTTAGGTTAGGTTACGTTAGGTTAGGTTAGGTTAGGTTACGTTAGGTTATGTTAGGTTAGGTTAGGTTACGTTAGGTTAGGTTAGGTCAGGTAAGGTTCTGTTACGTTAGAATAGGTTAGGTTAGGTTACGTTAGGTTAGGTTAAGTTAGGTTAGGTTAGGTTTGGTTAGGTTAGGTTAGGTTAGCTTAGGTTAGGTTAGGTTGGGTTGGGTTGGGTTAGGTTGGGTTAGGTTAGGTTAGGTTAGGTTGGGTTAGGTTAGTTTAGGTTAGGTTAGGTTAGGTTAGGTAAGGTTAGGTTAGGTTAGGTTAGGTTACGTTAGGTTAAGGTATGAACCGTCGTAAAACCGCATTAAACAATGTCACTTAGTGAGATGCAGTGTTTTTCACCTTTACAAGTTGGGAACTGTGATATCTAAGGTGAAAGCGCTTGAAACCGTCGTAATGTTGTAGAAAGCAATGTAAAGTAGCGAGTAAAACGTTTTCTAACGATAGAAGTGCGAAGGTTATGTTAGGTTGAGTTATGTTAGTTTAAGCTAGGTAGCGTCGTGAAACCACCAAAAACGATGTCATCTAACGAGATAGTGTTGTTTTATTGCGAGTACGAAACTGCGATAGGTGAAATATTGGGAAAGCACACAAAATGGCATGAACTAGCCAGATACTGCGTCTTGTGCCGTTACAAGTGCGAAACTGCTTTATTGTGATATTCTCGTTAAAGCGCATGCAAGTATCGTGAAACCTTAAAGAACGATGTCATTTAGCGAGATACAGCGTTCTGTACTGTAATAAGTTGGTGAGAAACTGTGAGGTCAAGCAAATATTGTAATTGTGAACGAACAGTGTAATTGAGCGTATTTAGATACAAGTGTGAATGTTAGGTTAGGTTGAGATATCAACCGTCGTAAAACCGCATTAAACAATGTCACTTAGTGAGATGTAGTGTTTTTCAACAGTACAAGTCGGGAACTACGATATCTAATGTTAAAGCGCATGAAACCGTCGTAATCTTGTAGAAAACATTGTAAAGTTGCGAGTAAAACGTTTTCTAACGATAGAAGTGCGAAGGTTAGCTTGAGTTATGTTAGTTTAAGCTATGTAGCGTCGTGAGACCACCAAAAAGGACGTCATCTAACGAGATAGTGTTGTTTTATTGCATGTACGAAACTGCAATAGGTGAAATGTTGTGAAAGTACACAAAACGGCTTGAACAAGCCAGATACTGCGTGTTGTACCGTTACAAGTGCGAAACTGCTATAATGTGATATTTTCGTTAAAGCGCCTGCAAGCATCGTGAAACCTTAAAGAACGATGTCATTTAGCGAGATACAGCGTTCTGTACTGCAATAAGTTGGTGAAAAACTGTGAGGTTATGCAAATATCGTAATTGTGAACGAAACTGTGTAATAGAGCGTTTTTCAATACAAGTACGAATTTTAGGTTAGGTTAAGATATGAACCGTCGTAAAACCGCATTAAACAATGTCACTTAGTGAGATGCAGTGTTTTTAACCATTACAAGTCGGGAACTGCGATATCTAATGTGAAAGCGCTTGCAAACGTCGTTAGGTTAGGTTAGGTTAGGTTAGGTTAGGTTACGTTAGGTTAGGTTAGGTTTGGTTAGGTTAGGTTAGGTTAGGTTATGTTAGGTTAGGTTGGGTTAGGTTAGGTTAGGTTAGGTTAAGATATGAACCGCGCTAAAACCGCATTAAACAATGTCACTTAGTGAGATGCTGTGTTTTTCACCATTACAAGTCGGGAACTGCGATATCTAATGTGAAAGCGCATGAAACCGTCGTAATCTTGTAGAAAACATTGTAAAGTAGCGAATAAAACGTTTTCTAACGATAGAAGTGCGAAGGTTAGGTTAGTTTGAGCTAGGTAGCGTCGTGAAACCACCAAAAACGATGTCATCTAACGAGATAGTGTTGTTTTATTGCGAGTACGAAACTGGGATAGGTGAAATATATGGAAAGCACACAAAATGGCATGAACTAGCCAGATACTGCGTCTTGTGCCGTTACAAGTGCGAAACTGCTTTATTGTGATATTCTCGTTAAAGCGCATGCAAGTATCGTGAAACCTTAAAGAACGATGTCATTTAGCGAGATACAGCGTTCTGTACTGTAATAAGTTGGTGAGAAACTGTGAGGTCACGCAAATATCGTAATTGTGAACGAAACAGTGTAATTGAGCGTATTTAGATACAAGTGCGAATGTTAGGTTAGGTTGAGATATCAACCGGCGTAAAACCGCATTAAACAATGTCACTTAGTGAGATGTAGTGTTTTTCAACATTACAAGTCGGGAACTACGATATCTAATGTGAAAGCGCATGAAACCGTCGTAATCTTGTAGAAAACATTGTAAAGTGGCGAGTAAAACGTTTTCTAACGATAGAAGTGCGAAGGTTAGGTTAGGTTAGGTTAGTTTAAGCTAGGTAGCGTCGTGAAACTACCAAAAACGACGTCATCTAACGAGATAGTGTTGTTTTATTGCGAGTATTAAACTGCGATAGGTGAAATGTTGTGAAAGCACACAAAACGGCATGAACAAGCCAAATACTGCGTGTTCTACCGTTACAAGTGCGAAACTGCTATATTGTGATATTCTCGTTAAAGCGCATGCAAGAATCGTGAAACCTTAAAGAACAATGTCATTTAGCGAGATACAGCGTTCTGTACTGCAATAAGTTGGTGAAAAACTGTGAGGTTATGCAAATATCGTAATTGTGAACAAAACAGTGTAATAGAGCGTTTTTAGATACAAGTGCGAATGTCAGGTTAGGTTAAGATATGAACCGTCGTAAAACCACATTAAACAATGTCACTTAGTGAGATGCAGTGTTTTTCACCATTACAAGTCGGGAACTGCGATATCTAATGTGAAAGCGCTTGCAAACGTCGTTAGGTTATGTTAGGTTAGGTTAGGTTAGGTTAGGTTACGTTAGGTTAGGTTAGGTTAGGTTAGGTTAGGTTGGGTTGAGTTGGGTTAGGTTAGGTTAGGTTAGGTTAGGTTGGGTTAGGTTAGGTTAGGTTAGGTTAGGTTAGGTTACGTTAGGTTAGGTTAGGTTACGTTAGGTTAGATTAGGTTAGGTTACGTTAGGTTAGGTTAGGTTAGGTAAGGATAATTTGGTTAGGTTAGGTAAGGTTAGGTTAGGTTAGGTTACGTTGGGTTGGGTGTTGTTGGGTTGGGTTGGCTTGGGTTAGGTTGGGTTAGGTTAGGTTAGGTTACGTTAGGTTAGGTTAGGTTACGTTAGGTTATGTTAGGTTAGGTTACGTTAGGTTAGGTTAGGTCAGGTAAGGTTAGGTTACGTTAGAATAGGTTAGGTTAGGTTAGGTTACGTTAGGTTAGGTTAAGTTAGGTTAGGTTAGGTTTGGTTAGGTTAGGTTAGCTTAGGTTAGGTTAGGTTGGGTTGGGTTGGGTTAGGTTAGGTTAGGTTAGGTAAGGTTAGGTTAGGTTAGGTTAGGTTACGTTAGGTTAAGGTATGAACCGTCGTAAAACCGCATTAAACAATGTCACTTAGTGAGATGCAGTGTTTTTCACCTTTACAAGTTGGGAACTGTGATATCTAATGTGAAAGCGCTTGAAACCGTCGTAATGTTGTAGAAAGCAATGTAAAGTAGCGAGTAAAACGTTTTCTAACGATAGAAGTGCGAAGGTTATGTTAGGTTGAGTTATGTTAGTTTAAGCTAGGTAGCGTCGTGAAACCACCAAAAACGATGTCATCTAACGAGATAGTGTTGTTTTATTGCGAGTACGAAACTGCGATAGGTGAAATATTGGGAAAGCACAATGGCATGAACTAGCCAGATACTGCGTCTTGTGCCGTTACAAGTGCGAAACTGCTTTATTGTGATATTCTCGTTAAAGCGCATGCAAGTATCGTGAAACCTTAAAGAACGATGTCATTTAGCGAGATACAGCGTTCTGTACTGTAATAAGTTGGTGAGAAACTGTGAGGTCAAGCAAATATTGTAATTGTGAACGAACAGTGTAATTGAGCGTATTTAGATACAAGTGTGAATGTTAGGTTAGGTTGAGATATCAACCGTCGTAAAACCGCATTAAACAATGTCACTTAGTGAGATGTAGTGTTTTTCAACAGTACAAGTCGGGAACTACGATATCTAATGTTAAAGCGCATGAAACCGTCGTAATCTTGTAGAAAACATTGTAAAGTTGCGAGTAAAACGTTTTCTAACGATAGAAGTGCGAAGGTTAGCTTGAGTTATGTTAGTTTAAGCTATGTAGCGTCGTGAGACCACCAAAAAGGACGTCATCTAACGAGATAGTGTTGTTTTATTGCATGTACGAAACTGCAATAGGTGAAATGTTGTGAAAGTACACAAAACGGCTTGAACAAGCCAGATACTGCGTGTTGTACCGTTACAAGTGCGAAACTGCTATAATGTGATATTTTCGTTAAAGCGCCTGCAAGCATCGTGAAACCTTAAAGAACGATGTCATTTAGCGAGATACAGCGTTCTGTACTGCAATAAGTTGGTGAAAAACTGTGAGGTTATGCAAATATCGTAATTGTGAACGAAACTGTGTAATAGAGCGTTTTTCAATACAAGTACGAATTTTAGGTTAGGTTAAGATATGAACCGTCGTAAAACCGCATTAAACAATGTCACTTAGTGAGATGCAGTGTTTTTAACCATTACAAGTCGGGAACTGCGATATCTAATGTGAAAGCGCTTGCAAACGTCGTTAGGTTAGGTTAGGTTAGGTTAGGTTAGGTTACGTTAGGTTAGGTTTGGTTAGGTTAGGTTAGGTTATGTTAGGTTAGGTTGGGTTAGGTTAGGTTAGGTTAGGTTAAGATATGAACCGCGCTAAAACCGCATTGAACAATGTCACTTAGTGAGATGCTGTGTTTTTCACCATTACAAGTCGGGAACTGCGATATCTAATGTGAAAGCGCATGAAACCGTCGTAATCTTGTAGAAAACATTGTAAAGTAGCGAATAAAACGTTTTCTAACGATAGAAGTGCGAAGGTTAGGTTAGTTTGAGCTAGGTAGCGTCGTGAAACCACCAAAAACGATGTCATCTAACGAGATAGTGTTGTTTTATTGCGAGTACGAAACTGGGATAGGTGAAATATTGGGACAGCACACAAAATGGCATGAACTAGCCAGATACTGCGTCTTGTGCCGTTACAAGTGCGAAACTGCTTTATTGTGATATTCTCGTTAAAGCGCATGCAAGTATCGTGAAACCTTAAAGAACGATGTCATTTAGCGAGATACAGCGTTCTGTACTGTAATAAGTTGGTGAGAAACTGTGAGGTCAAGCAAATATCGTAATTGTGAACGAAACAGTGTAATTGAGTGTATTTAGATACAAGTGCGAATGTTAGGTTAGGTTGAGATATCAACCGTCGTAAAACCGCATTAAACAATGTCACTTAGTGAGATGTAGTGTTTTTCAACATTACAAGTCGGGAACTACGATATCTAATGTGAAAGCGCATGAAACCGTCGTAATCTTGTAGAAAACATTGTAAAGTTGCGAGTAAAACGTTTTCTAACGATAGAAGTGCGAAGGTTAGGTTAGGTTAGGTTAGTTTAAGCTAGGTAGCGTCGTGAAACTACCAAAAACGACGTCATCTAACGAGATAGTGTTGTTTTATTGCGAGTATTAAACTGCGATAGGTGAAATGTTGTGAAAGCACACAAAACGGCATGAACAAGCCAAATACTGCGTGTTCTACCGTTACAAGTGCGAAACTGCTATATTGTGATATTCTCGTTAAAGCGCATGCAAGCATCGTGAAACCTTAAAGAACAATGTCATTTAGCGAGATACAGCGTTCTGTACTGCAATAAGTTGGTGAAAAACTGTGAGGTTATGCAAATATCGTAATTGTGAACAAAACAGTGTAATAGAGCGTTTTTAGATACAAGTGCGAATGTCAGGTTAGGTTAAGATATGAACCGTCGTAAAACCACATTAAACAATGTCACTTAGTGAGATGCAGTGTTTTTCACCATTACAAGTCGGGAACTGCGATATCTAATGTGAAAGCGCTTGCAAACGTCGTTAGGTTATGTTAGGTTAGGTTAGGTTAGGTTAGGTTACGTTAGGTTAGGTTAGGTTAGGTTAGGTTAGGTTGGGTTGAGTTGGGTTAGGTTAGGTTAGGTTAGGTTAGGTTGGGTTAGGTTAGGTTAGGTTAGGTTACGTTAGGTTAGGTTAGGTTACGTTAGGTTAGATTAGGTTAGGTTACGTTAGGTTAGGTTAGGTAAGGATAATTTGGTTAGGTTAGGTAAGGTTAGGTTAGGTTAGGTTAGGTTGGGTTGGGTGTTGTTGGGTTGGGTTGGCTTGGGTTAGGTTGGGTTAGGTTAGGTTAGGTTACGTTAGGTTAGGTTAGGTTACGTTAGGTTATGTTAGGTTAGGTTACATTAGGTTAGGTTAGGTCAGGTAAGGTTAGGTTACGTTAGAATAGGTTAGGTTAGGTTAGGTTACGTTAGGTTAGGTTAAGTTAGGTTAGGTTAGGTTTGGTTAGGTTAGGTTAGGTTAGCTTAGGTTAGGTTAGGTTGGGTTGGGTTGGGTTAGGTTGGGTTAGGTTAGGTTAGGTTAGGTTGGGTTAGGTTAGTTTAGGTTAGGTTAGGTTAGGTTAGGTTGGGTTGGGTTGGGTTAGGTTAGGTTAGGTTAGGTAAGGTTAGGTTAGGTTAGGTTAGGTTACGTTAGGTTAAGGTATGAACCGTCGTAAAACCGCATTAAACAATGTCACTTAGTGAGATGCAGTGTTTTTCACCTTTACAAGTTGGGAACTGTGATATCTAATGTGAAAGCGCTTGAAACCGTCGTAATGTTGTAGAAAGCAATGTAAAGTAGCGAGTAAAACGTTTTCTAACGATAGAAGTGCGAAGGTTATGTTAGGTTGAGTTATGTTAGTTTAAGCTAGGTAGCGTCGTGAAACCACCAAAAACGATGTCATCTAACGAGATAGTGTTGTTTTATTGCGAGTACGAAACTGCGATAGGTGAAATATTGGGAAAGCACACAAAATGGCATGAACTAGCCAGATACTGCGTCTTGTGCCGTTACAAGTGCGAAACTGCTTTATTGTGATATTCTCGTTAAAGCGCATGCAAGTATCGTGAAACCTTAAAGAACGATGTCATTTAGCGAGATACAGCGTTCTGTACTGTAATAAGTTGGTGAGAAACTGTGAGGTCAAGCAAATATCGTAATTGTGAACGAACAGTGTAATTGAGCGTATTTAGATACAAGTGTGAATGTTAGGTTAGGTTGAGATATCAACCGTCGTAAAACCGCATTAAACAATGTCACTTGGTGAGATGTAGTGTTTTTCAACATTACAAGTCGGGAACTACGATATCTAATGTGAAAGCGCATGAAATCGTCGTACTCTTGTAGAAAACATTGTAAAGTTGCGAGTAAAACGTTTTCTAACGATAGAAGTGCGAAGGTTAGCTTGAGTTATGTTAGTTTAAGCTATGTAGCGTCGTGAGACCACCAAAAAGGACGTCATCTAACGAGGTAGTGTTGTTTTATTGCATGTACGAAACTGCAATAGGTGAAATGTTGTGAAAGTACACAAAACGGCTTGAACAAGCCAGATACTGCGTGTTGTACCGTTACAATTGCGAAACTGCTATAATGTGATATTTTCGTTAAAGCGCCTGCAAGCATCGTGAAACCTTAAAGAACGATGTCATTTAGCGAGATACAGCGTTCTGTACTGCAATAAGTTGGTGAAAAACTGTGAGGTTATGCAAATATCGTAATTGTGAACGAAACTGTGTAATAGAGCGTTTTTCAATACAAGTACGAATGTTAGGTTTGGTTGGGTTAGGTTAGGTTAGGTTAGGTTAAGATATGAACCGCGCTAAAACCGCATTAAACAATGTCACTTAGTGAGATGCTGTGTTTTTCACCATTACAAGTCGGGAACTGCAATATCTAATGTGAAAGCGCATGAAACCGTCGTAATCTTGTAGAAAACATTGTAAAGTAGCGAATAAAACGTTTTCTAACGATAGAAGTGCGAAGGTTAGGTTAGTTTGAGCTAGGTAGCGTCGTGAAACCACCAAAAACGATGTCATCTAACGAGATAGTGTTGTTTTATTGCGAGTACGAAACTGGGATAGGTGAAATATTGGGAAAGCACACAAAATGGCATGAACTAGCCAGATACTGCGTCTTGTGCCGTTACAAGTGCGAAACTGCTTTATTGTGATATTCTCGTTAAAGCGCATGCAAGTATCGTGAAACCTTAAAGAACGATGTCATTTAGCGAGATACAGCGTTCTGTACTGTAATAAGTTGGTGAGAAACTGTGAGGTCAAGCAAATATCGTAATTGTGAACGAAACAGTGTAATTGAGCGTATTTAGATACAAGTGCGAATGTTAGGTTAGGTTGAGATATCAACCGTCGTAAAACCGCATTAAACAATGTCACTTAGTGAGATGTAGTGTTTTTCAACATTACAAGTCGGGAACTACGATATCTAATGTGAAAGCGCATGAAACCGTCGTAATCTTGTAGAAAACATTGTAAAGTTGCGAGTAAAACGTTTTCTAACGATAAAAAAGCGAAGGTTAGCTTGAGTGATGTTAGTTTAAGCTATGTAGCGTCGTGAGACCACCAAAAAGGACGTCATCTAACGAAATAGTGTTGTTTTATTGCATGTACAAAACTGCAATAGGTGAAATGTTGTGAAAGTACACAAAACGGCATGAACAAGCCAGATACTGCGTGTTGTACCGTTACAAGTGCGAAACTGCTATAATGTGATATTCTCGTTAAAGCGCATGCAAGCATCGTGAAACCTTAAAAAACGATGTGATTTAGCGAGATACAGCGTTCTGTACTGCAATAAGTTGGTGAAAAACTCTGAGGTTATACAAATATATTAATTGTGAACAAAACAGTGTAATAGAGCGTTTTTCAATACAAGTGCGAATGTTAGGTTAGGTTAAGATATGAACCGTCGTAAAACCGCATTAAACAATGTCACTTAGTGAGATGCAGTGTTTTTCACCATTACAAGTCGGGAACTGCGATATCCAATGTGAAAGCGCTTGCAAACGTCGTTAGGTTAGGTTAGGTTAGGTTAGGTTAGGTTACGTTAGGTTAGGTTAGGTTAGGTTAGGTTTGGTTAGGTTAGGTTATGTTAGGTAAGGTTTGGTTAGGTTAGGTTAGGTTAGGTTGGGTTAGGTAAGGTTAGGTTAGGTTAAATTAGGTTAGGTTAGGTTAGGTTAGGTTAAGATATGAACCGCGCTAAAACCGCATTAAACAATGTCACTTTGTGAGATGCTGTGTTTTTCACCATTACAAATCGCGAACTGCGATATCTAATGTGAAAGCGCATGAAACCGTCGTAATCTTGTAGAAAACATTGTAAAGTAGCGAATAAAACGTTTTCTAACGATAGAAGTGCGAAGGTTAGGTTAGTTTGAGCTACGTAGCGTCGTGAAACCACCAAAAACGATGTCATCTAACGAGATAGTGTTGTTTTATTGCGAGTACGAAACTGCGATAGGTGAAATATTGTGAAAGCACACAAAATGGCATAAACTAGCCAGATACTGCGTCTTGTGTCGTTACAAGTGAGAAACTGCTTTATTGTGATATTCTCGTTAAAGCGCATGCAAGTATCGTGAAACCTTAAAGAACGATGTCATTTAGCGAGATACAGCGTTCTGTACTGTAATAAGTTGGTGAGAAACTGTGAGTTCAAGCAAATATCGTAATTGTGAACGAAACAGTGTAATTGAGCGTCTTTGGATACAAGTGCGAATGTTAGGTTAGGTTGACATATCAACCGTCGTAAAACCGCATTAAACAATGTCACTTAGTGAGATGCAGTGTTTTCACCATTAAAAGTGGGGAACTGCGATATCTAATGTGAAAGCGCTTGCAACCGTCGTTAGGTTAGGTTAGGTTAGGTTAGGTTAGGTTTGGTTAGGTTAGGTTAGGTTGGGTTGAGTTGGGTTAGGTTAGGTTAGGTTAGGTTAGGTTGGGTTAGGTTAGGTTAGGTTAGGTTAGGTTACGTTAGGTTAGGTTAGGTTACGTTAGGTTAGATTAGGTTAGGTTACGTTATGTTAGGTTAGGTTAGGTAAGGATAATTTGGTTAGGTTAGGTAAGGTTAGGTTAGGTTAGGTTAGGTTGGGTTGGGTGTTGTTGGGTTGGGTTGGCTTGGGTTTGGTTGGGGTGGTTAGGTTAGGTTACGTTAGGTTAGGTTAGGTTAGGTTACGTTAGGTTATGTTAGGTTAGGTTAGGTTACGTTAGGTTAGGTTAGGTCAGGTAAGGTTAGGTTACGTTAGAATAGGTTAGGTTAGGTTAGGTTACGTTAGGTTAGGTTAAGTTAGGTTAGGTTAGGTTTGGATAGGTTAGGTTAGGTTAGCTTAGGTTAGGTTAGGTTGGGTTGGGTTGGGTTAGGTTGGGTTAGGTTAGGTTAGGTTAGGTTAGGTTAGTTTAGGTTAGGTTAGGTTAGGTTATGTTGGGTTGGGTTGGGTTAGGTTAGGTTAGGTTAGGTAAGGTTAGGTTAGGTTAGGTTAGGTTACGTTAGGTTAAGGTATGAACCGTCGTAAAACCGCAACAAACAATGTCACTTAGTGAGATGCAGTGTTTTTCACCTTTACAAGTTGGGAACTGTGATATCTAATGTGAAAGCGCTTGAAACCGTCGTAATGTTGTAGAAAGCAATGTAAAGTAGCGAGTAAAACGTTTTCTAACGATAGAAGTGCGAAGGTTATTTTAGGTTGAGTTATGTTAGTTTAAGCTAGGTAGCGTCGTGAAACCACCAAAAACGATGTCATCTAACGAGATAGTGTTGTTTTATTGCGAGTACGAAACTGCGATAGGTGAAATATTGGGAAAGCACACAAAATGGCATGAACTAGCCAGATACTGCGTCTTGTGCCGTTACAAGTGCGAAACTGCTTTATTGTGATATTCTCGTTAAAGCGCATGCAAGTATCGTGAAACCTTAAAGAACGATGTCATTTAGCGAGATACAGCGTTCTGTACTGTAATAAGTTGGTGAGAAACTGTGAGGTCAAGCAAATATCGTAATTGTGAACGAACAGTGTAATTGAGCGTATTTAGATACAAGTGTGAATGTTAGGTTAGGTTGAGATATCAACCGTCGTAAAACCGCATTAAACAATGTCACTTAGTGAGATGTAGTGTTTTTCAACATTACAAGTCGGGAACTACGATATCTAATGTGAAAGCGCATGAAACCGTCGTAATCTTGTAGAAAACATTGTAAAGTTGCGAGTAAAACGTTTTCTAACGATAGAAGTGCGAAGGTTAGCTTGAGGTTTGTTAGTTTAAGCTATGTGGCGTCGTGAGACCACCAAAAAGGACGTCATCTAACGAGATAGTGTTGTTTTATTGCATGTACGAAACTGCAATAGGTGAAATGTTGTGAAAGTACTCAAAACGGCTTGAACAAGCCAGATACTGCGTGTTGTACCGTTACAAGTGCGAAACTGCTATAATGTGATATTTTCGTTAAAGCGCCTGCAAGCATCGTGAAATCTTAAAGAACGATGTCATTTAGCGAAATACAGCGTTCTGTACTGCAATAAGTTGGTGAAAAACTGTGAGGTTATGCAAATATCGTAATTGTGAACGAAACTGTGTAATAGAGCGTTTTTCAATAAAAGTACGAATGTTAGGTTAGGTTAAGATATGAACCGTCGTAAAACCGCATTAAACAATGTCACTTAGTGAGATGCAGTGTTTTTCACCATTACAAGTCGGGAACTGCGATATCTGATGTGAAAGCGCTTGCAAACGTCGTTAGGTTAGGTTAGGTTAGGTTAGGTTAGGTTACGTTAGGTTAGGTTTGGTTAGGTTAGGTTAGGTTAGGTTAGGTTAGGTTATGTTAGGTTAGGTTGGGTTAGGTTAGGTTAGGTTAGGTTGATATATGAACCGCGCTAAAACCGCAATTAACAATGTCACTTAGTGAGATGCTGTGTTTTTCACCATTACAAGACGGGAACTGCGATATCTAATGTGAAAGCGCATGAAACCGTCGTAATCTTGTAGAAAACATTGTAAAGTAGCAAATAAAACGTTTTCTAACGATAGAAGTGCGAAGGTTAGGTTAGTTTGAGCTAGGTAGCGTCGTGAAACCACCAAAAACGATGTCATCTAACGAGATAGTGTTGTTTTATTGCGAGTACGAAACTGGGATAGGTGAAATATTGGGAAAGCACACAAAATGGCATGAACTAGCCAGATACTGCGTCTTGTGCCGTTACAAGTGCGAAACTGCTTTATTGTGATATTCTCGTTAAAGCGCATGCAAGTATCGTGAAACCTTAAAGAACGATGTCATTCAGCGAGATACAGCGTTCTGTACTGTAATAAGTTGGTGAGAAACTGTGAGGTCAAGCAAATATCGTAATTGTGAACGAAACAGTGTAATTGAGCGTATTTAGATACAAGTGCGAATGTTAGGTTAGGTTGAGATATCAACCGTCGTAAAACCGCATTAAACAATGTCACTTAGTGAGATGTAGTGTTTTTCAACATTACAAGTCGGGAACTACGATTTCTAATGTGAAAGCGCATGAAACCGTCGTAATCTTGTAGAAAACATTGTAAAGTTGCGAGTAAAACGTTTTCTAACGATAGAAGTGCGAAGGTTAGCTTGAGTTATGTTAGTTTAAGCTATGTAGCGTCGTGAGACCACCAAAAAGGACGTCATCTAACGAGATAGTGTTGTTTTATTGCATGTACGAAACTGCAATAGGTGAAATGTTGTGAAAGTACACAAAACGGCATGAACAAGCCAGATACTGCGTGTTGTACCGTTACAAGTGCGAAACTGCTATAATGTGATGTTCTCGGTAAAGCGCATGCAAGCATCGTGAAACCTTAAAGAACGATGTCATTTAGCGAGATACAGCGTTCTGTACTGCAATAAGTTGGTGAAAAACTGTGAGGTTATGCAAATATCGTATATGTGAACAAAACAGTGTAATAGAGCGTTTTTCAATACAAGTGCGAATGTTAGGTTAGGTTAAGATATGAACCGTCGTAAAACCGCATTAAACAATGTCACTTAGTGAGATGCAGTGTTTTTCACCATTACAAGTCGGGAACTGCGATTTCTAATGTGAAAGCGCATGAAACCGTCGTAATCTTGTAGAAAACATTGTAAAGTTGCGAGTAAAACGTTTTCTAACGATAGAAGTGCGAAGGTTAGCTTGAGTTATGTTAGTTTAAGCTATGTAGCGTCGTGAGACCACCAAAAAGGACGTCATCTAACGAGATAGTGTTGTTTTATTGCATGTACGAAACTGCAATAGGTGAAATGTTGTGAAAGTACACAAAACGGCATGAACAAGCCAGATACTGCGTGTTGTACCGTTACAAGTGCGAAACTGCTATAATGTGATGTTCTCGGTAAAGCGCATGCAAGCATCGTGAAACCTTAAAGAACGATGTCATTTAGCGAGATACAGCGTTCTGTACTGCAATAAGTTGGTGAAAAACTGTGAGGTTATGCAAATATCGTATATGTGAACAAAACAGTGTAATAGAGCGTTTTTCAATACAAGTGCGAATGTTAGGTTAGGTTAAGATATGAACCGTCGTAAAACCGCATTAAACAATGTCACTTAGTGAGATGCAGTGTTTTTCAACATTACAAGTCGGGAACTACGATTTCTAATGTGAAAGCGCATGAAACCGTCGTAATCTTGTAGAAAACATTGTAAAGTTGCGAGTAAAACGTTTTCTAACGATAGAAGTGCGAAGGTTAGCTTGAGTTATGTTAGTTTAAGCTATGTAGCGTCGTGAGACCACCAAAAAGGACGTCATCTAACGAGATAGTGTTGTTTTATTGCATGTACGAAACTGCAATAGGTGAAATGTTGTGAAAGTACACAAAACGGCATGAACAAGCCAGATACTGCGTGTTGTACCGTTACAAGTGCGAAACTGCTATAATGTGATGTTCTCGGTAAAGCGCATGCAAGCATCGTGAAACCTTAAAGAACGATGTCATTTAGCGAGATACAGCGTTCTGTACTGCAATAAGTTGGTGAAAAACTGTGAGGTTATGCAAATATCGTATATGTGAACAAAACAGTGTAATAGAGCGTTTTTCAATACAAGTGCGAATGTTAGGTTAGGTTAAGATATGAACCGTCGTAAAACCGCATTAAACAATGTCACTTAGTGAGATGCAGTGTTTTTCACCATTACAAGTCGGGAACTGCGATATCTAATGTGAAAGCGCTTGCAAACGTCGTTAGGTTAGGTTAGGTTATGTTAGCTTAGGTTTGGTTAGGTTACGTTAGGTTAGGTTAGGTTAGGTTAGGTTAGGTTAGGTTAGATTAGGTTAGGTTGGGTTGAGTTGGGTTAGGTTAGGTTAGGTTAGGTTAGGTTGGGTTAGGTTAGGTTAGGTTAGGTTAGGTTACGTTAGGTTAGGTTAGGTTACGTTAGGTTAGATTAGGTTAGGTTACGTTAGGTTAGGTTAGGTTAGGTAAGCATAATTTGGTTAGGTTAGGTAAGGTTAGGTTAGGTTAGGTTAGGTTGGGTTGGGTGTTGTTGGGTTGGGTTGGCTTGGGTTAGGTTGGGTTAGGTTAGGTTAGGTTATGTTAGGTTAGGTTAGGTTAGGTTACGTTAGGTTATGTTAGGTTAGGTTAGGTTACGTTAGGTTAGGTTAGGTCAGGTAAGGTTAGGTTACGTTAGAATAGGTTAGGTTAGGTTAGGTTACGTTAGGTTAGGTTAAGTTAGGTTAGGTTAGGTTTGGTTAGGTTAGGTTAGGTTAGCTTAGGTTAGGTTAGGTTGGGTTGGGTTGGGTTAGGTTGGGTTAGGTTAGGTTAGGTTAGGTTAGGTTGGGTTAGGTTAGTTTAGGTTAGGTTAGGTTAGGTTAGGTTGGGTTTGGTTGGGTTAGGTTAGGTTAGGTTAGGTTAGGTAAGGTTAGGTTAGGTTAGGTTAGGTTACGTTAGGTTAAGGTATGAACCGTCGTAAAACCGCATTAAACAATGTCACTTAGTGAGATGCAGTGTTTTTCACCTTTACAAGTTGGGAACTGTGATATCTAATGTGAAAGCGCTTGAAACCGTCGTAATGTTGTAGAAAGCAATGAAAAGTAGCGAGTAAAACGTTTTCTAACGATAGAAGTGCGAAGTTTATGTTAGGTTGAGTTATGTTAGTTTAAGCTAGGTAGCGTCGTGAAACTACCAAAAACAACGTCATCTAACGAGATAGTGTTGTTTTATTGCGAGTACGAAACTGCGATAGGTGAAATGTTGTGAAAGCACACGAAACGGCACGAACAAGCCAAATACTGTGTGTTGTACCGTTACAAGTGCGAAACTGCTATGTTGTGATATTCTCGTTAAAGCGCATGCAAGCATCGTGAAACCTTAAAGAACGATGTCATTTAGCGAGATACAGCGTTCTGTACTGCAATAAGTTGGTGAAAAACTGTGAGGTTATGCAAATATCGTAATTGTGAACGAAACTGTGTAATAGAGCGTTTTTCAATACAAGTACGAATGTTAGGTTTGGTTGGGTTAGGTTAGGTTAGGTTAGGTTAAGATATGAACCGCGCTAAAACCGCATTAAACAATGTCACTTAGTGAGATGCTGTGTTTTTCACCATTACAAGTCGGGAACTGCAATATCTAATGTGAAAGCGCATGAAACCGTCGTAATCTTGTAGAAAACATTGTAAAGTAGCGAATAAAACGTTTTCTAACGATAGAAGTGCGAAGGTTAGGTTAGTTTGAGCTAGGTAGCGTCGTGAAACCACCAAAAACGATGTCATCTAACGAGATAGTGTTGTTTTATTGCGAGTACGAAACTGGGATAGGTGAAATATTGGGAAAGCACACAAAATGGCATGAACTAGCCAGATACTGCGTCTTGTGCCGTTACAAGTGCGAAACTGCTTTATTGTGATATTCTCGTTAAAGCGCATGCAAGTATCGTGAAACCTTAAAGAACGATGTCATTTAGCGAGATACAGCGTTCTGTACTGTAATAAGTTGGTGAGAAACTGTGAGGTCAAGCAAATATCGTAATTGTGAACGAAACAGTGTAATTGAGCGTATTTAGATACAAGTGCGAATGTTAGGTTAGGTTGAGATATCAACCGTCGTAAAACCGCATTAAACAATGTCACTTAGTGAGATGTAGTGTTTTTCAACATTACAAGTCGGGAACTACGATATCTAATGTGAAAGCGCATGAAACCGTCGTAATCTTGTAGAAAACATTGTAAAGTTGCGAGTAAAACGTTTTCTAACGATAAAAAAGCGAAGGTTAGCTTGAGTGATGTTAGTTTAAGCTATGTAGCGTCGTGAGACCACCAAAAAGGACGTCATCTAACGAAATAGTGTTGTTTTATTGCATGTACAAAACTGCAATAGGTGAAATGTTGTGAAAGTACACAAAACGGCATGAACAAGCCAGATACTGCGTGTTGTACCGTTACAAGTGCGAAACTGCTATAATGTGATATTCTCGTTAAAGCGCATGCAAGCATCGTGAAACCTTAAAAAACGATGTGATTTAGCGAGATACAGCGTTCTGTACTGCAATAAGTTGGTGAAAAACTCTGAGGTTATACAAATATATTAATTGTGAACAAAACAGTGTAATAGAGCGTTTTTCAATACAAGTGCGAATGTTAGGTTAGGTTAAGATATGAACCGTCGTAAAACCGCATTAAACAATGTCACTTAGTGAGATGCAGTGTTTTTCACCATTACAAGTCGGGAACTGCGATATCCAATGTGAAAGCGCTTGCAAACGTCGTTAGGTTAGGTTAGGTTAGGTTAGGTTAGGTTACGTTAGGTTAGGTTAGGTTAGGTTAGGTTTGGTTAGGTTAGGTTATGTTAGGTAAGGTTTGGTTAGGTTAGGTTAGGTTAGGTTGGGTTAGGTAAGGTTAGGTTAGGTTAAATTAGGTTAGGTTAGGTTAGGTTAGGTTAAGATATGAACCGCGCTAAAACCGCATTAAACAATGTCACTTTGTGAGATGCTGTGTTTTTCACCATTACAAATCGCGAACTGCGATATCTAATGTGAAAGCGCATGAAACCGTCGTAATCTTGTAGAAAACATTGTAAAGTAGCGAATAAAACGTTTTCTAACGATAGAAGTGCGAAGGTTAGGTTAGTTTGAGCTACGTAGCGTCGTGAAACCACCAAAAACGATGTCATCTAACGAGATAGTGTTGTTTTATTGCGAGTACGAAACTGCGATAGGTGAAATATTGTGAAAGCACACAAAATGGCATAAACTAGCCAGATACTGCGTCTTGTGTCGTTACAAGTGAGAAACTGCTTTATTGTGATATTCTCGTTAAAGCGCATGCAAGTATCGTGAAACCTTAAAGAACGATGTCATTTAGCGAGATACAGCGTTCTGTACTGTAATAAGTTGGTGAGAAACTGTGAGTTCAAGCAAATATCGTAATTGTGAACGAAACAGTGTAATTGAGCGTCTTTGGATACAAGTGCGAATGTTAGGTTAGGTTGACATATCAACCGTCGTAAAACCGCATTAAACAATGTCACTTAGTGAGATGCAGTGTTTTCACCATTAAAAGTGGGGAACTGCGATATCTAATGTGAAAGCGCTTGCAACCGTCGTTAGGTTAGGTTAGGTTAGGTTAGGTTAGGTTTGGTTAGGTTAGGTTAGGTTGGGTTGAGTTGGGTTAGGTTAGGTTAGGTTAGGTTAGGTTGGGTTAGGTTAGGTTAGGTTAGGTTAGGTTACGTTAGGTTAGGTTAGGTTACGTTAGGTTAGATTAGGTTAGGTTACGTTATGTTAGGTTAGGTTAGGTAAGGATAATTTGGTTAGGTTAGGTAAGGTTAGGTTAGGTTAGGTTAGGTTGGGTTGGGTGTTGTTGGGTTGGGTTGGCTTGGGTTTGGTTGGGTTAGGTTAGGTTAGGTTACGTTAGGTTAGGTTAGGTTAGGTTACGTTAGGTTATGTTAGGTTAGGTTAGGTTACGTTAGGTTAGGTTAGGTCAGGTAAGGTTAGGTTACGTTAGAATAGGTTAGGTTAGGTTAGGTTACGTTAGGTTAGGTTAAGTTAGGTTAGGTTAGGTTTGGATAGGTTAGGTTAGGTTAGCTTAGGTTAGGTTAGGTTGGGTTGGGTTGGGTTAGGTTGGGTTAGGTTAGGTTAGGTTAGGTTAGGTTAGTTTAGGTTAGGTTAGGTTAGGTTATGTTGGGTTGGGTTGGGTTAGGTTAGGTTAGGTTAGGTAAGGTTAGGTTAGGTTAGGTTAGGTTACGTTAGGTTAAGGTATGAACCGTCGTAAAACCGCAACAAACAATGTCACTTAGTGAGATGCAGTGTTTTTCACCTTTACAAGTTGGGAACTGTGATATCTAATGTGAAAGCGCTTGAAACCGTCGTAATGTTGTAGAAAGCAATGTAAAGTAGCGAGTAAAACGTTTTCTAACGATAGAAGTGCGAAGGTTATTTTAGGTTGAGTTATGTTAGTTTAAGCTAGGTAGCGTCGTGAAACCACCAAAAACGATGTCATCTAACGAGATAGTGTTGTTTTATTGCGAGTACGAAACTGCGATAGGTGAAATATTGGGAAAGCACACAAAATGGCATGAACTAGCCAGATACTGCGTCTTGTGCCGTTACAAGTGCGAAACTGCTTTATTGTGATATTCTCGTTAAAGCGCATGCAAGTATCGTGAAACCTTAAAGAACGATGTCATTTAGCGAGATACAGCGTTCTGTACTGTAATAAGTTGGTGAGAAACTGTGAGGTCAAGCAAATATCGTAATTGTGAACGAACAGTGTAATTGAGCGTATTTAGATACAAGTGTGAATGTTAGGTTAGGTTGAGATATCAACCGTCGTAAAACCGCATTAAACAATGTCACTTAGTGAGATGTAGTGTTTTTCAACATTACAAGTCGGGAACTACGATATCTAATGTGAAAGCGCATGAAACCGTCGTAATCTTGTAGAAAACATTGTAAAGTTGCGAGTAAAACGTTTTCTAACGATAGAAGTGCGAAGGTTAGCTTGAGGTTTGTTAGTTTAAGCTATGTGGCGTCGTGAGACCACCAAAAAGGACGTCATCTAACGAGATAGTGTTGTTTTATTGCATGTACGAAACTGCAATAGGTGAAATGTTGTGAAAGTACTCAAAACGGCTTGAACAAGCCAGATACTGCGTGTTGTACCGTTACAAGTGCGAAACTGCTATAATGTGATATTTTCGTTAAAGCGCCTGCAAGCATCGTGAAATCTTAAAGAACGATGTCATTTAGCGAAATACAGCGTTCTGTACTGCAATAAGTTGGTGAAAAACTGTGAGGTTATGCAAATATCGTAATTGTGAACGAAACTGTGTAATAGAGCGTTTTTCAATAAAAGTACGAATGTTAGGTTAGGTTAAGATATGAACCGTCGTAAAACCGCATTAAACAATGTCACTTAGTGAGATGCAGTGTTTTTCACCATTACAAGTCGGGAACTGCGATATCTGATGTGAAAGCGCTTGCAAACGTCGTTAGGTTAGGTTAGGTTAGGTTAGGTTAGGTTACGTTAGGTTAGGTTTGGTTAGGTTAGGTTAGGTTAGGTTAGGTTAGGTTATGTTAGGTTAGGTTGGGTTAGGTTAGGTTAGGTTAGGTTGATATATGAACCGCGCTAAAACCGCAATTAACAATGTCACTTAGTGAGATGCTGTGTTTTTCACCATTACAAGACGGGAACTGCGATATCTAATGTGAAAGCGCATGAAACCGTCGTAATCTTGTAGAAAACATTGTAAAGTAGCAAATAAAACGTTTTCTAACGATAGAAGTGCGAAGGTTAGGTTAGTTTGAGCTAGGTAGCGTCGTGAAACCACCAAAAACGATGTCATCTAACGAGATAGTGTTGTTTTATTGCGAGTACGAAACTGGGATAGGTGAAATATTGGGAAAGCACACAAAATGGCATGAACTAGCCAGATACTGCGTCTTGTGCCGTTACAAGTGCGAAACTGCTTTATTGTGATATTCTCGTTAAAGCGCATGCAAGTATCGTGAAACCTTAAAGAACGATGTCATTCAGCGAGATACAGCGTTCTGTACTGTAATAAGTTGGTGAGAAACTGTGAGGTCAAGCAAATATCGTAATTGTGAACGAAACAGTGTAATTGAGCGTATTTAGATACAAGTGCGAATGTTAGGTTAGGTTGAGATATCAACCGTCGTAAAACCGCATTAAACAATGTCACTTAGTGAGATGTAGTGTTTTTCAACATTACAAGTCGGGAACTACGATTTCTAATGTGAAAGCGCATGAAACCGTCGTAATCTTGTAGAAAACATTGTAAAGTTGCGAGTAAAACGTTTTCTAACGATAGAAGTGCGAAGGTTAGCTTGAGTTATGTTAGTTTAAGCTATGTAGCGTCGTGAGACCACCAAAAAGGACGTCATCTAACGAGATAGTGTTGTTTTATTGCATGTACGAAACTGCAATAGGTGAAATGTTGTGAAAGTACACAAAACGGCATGAACAAGCCAGATACTGCGTGTTGTACCGTTACAAGTGCGAAACTGCTATAATGTGATGTTCTCGGTAAAGCGCATGCAAGCATCGTGAAACCTTAAAGAACGATGTCATTTAGCGAGATACAGCGTTCTGTACTGCAATAAGTTGGTGAAAAACTGTGAGGTTATGCAAATATCGTATATGTGAACAAAACAGTGTAATAGAGCGTTTTTCAATACAAGTGCGAATGTTAGGTTAGGTTAAGATATGAACCGTCGTAAAACCGCATTAAACAATGTCACTTAGTGAGATGCAGTGTTTTTCACCATTACAAGTCGGGAACTGCGATTTCTAATGTGAAAGCGCATGAAACCGTCGTAATCTTGTAGAAAACATTGTAAAGTTGCGAGTAAAACGTTTTCTAACGATAGAAGTGCGAAGGTTAGCTTGAGTTATGTTAGTTTAAGCTATGTAGCGTCGTGAGACCACCAAAAAGGACGTCATCTAACGAGATAGTGTTGTTTTATTGCATGTACGAAACTGCAATAGGTGAAATGTTGTGAAAGTACACAAAACGGCATGAACAAGCCAGATACTGCGTGTTGTACCGTTACAAGTGCGAAACTGCTATAATGTGATGTTCTCGGTAAAGCGCATGCAAGCATCGTGAAACCTTAAAGAACGATGTCATTTAGCGAGATACAGCGTTCTGTACTGCAATAAGTTGGTGAAAAACTGTGAGGTTATGCAAATATCGTATATGTGAACAAAACAGTGTAATAGAGCGTTTTTCAATACAAGTGCGAATGTTAGGTTAGGTTAAGATATGAACCGTCGTAAAACCGCATTAAACAATGTCACTTAGTGAGATGCAGTGTTTTTCAACATTACAAGTCGGGAACTACGATTTCTAATGTGAAAGCGCATGAAACCGTCGTAATCTTGTAGAAAACATTGTAAAGTTGCGAGTAAAACGTTTTCTAACGATAGAAGTGCGAAGGTTAGCTTGAGTTATGTTAGTTTAAGCTATGTAGCGTCGTGAGACCACCAAAAAGGACGTCATCTAACGAGATAGTGTTGTTTTATTGCATGTACGAAACTGCAATAGGTGAAATGTTGTGAAAGTACACAAAACGGCATGAACAAGCCAGATACTGCGTGTTGTACCGTTACAAGTGCGAAACTGCTATAATGTGATGTTCTCGGTAAAGCGCATGCAAGCATCGTGAAACCTTAAAGAACGATGTCATTTAGCGAGATACAGCGTTCTGTACTGCAATAAGTTGGTGAAAAACTGTGAGGTTATGCAAATATCGTATATGTGAACAAAACAGTGTAATAGAGCGTTTTTCAATACAAGTGCGAATGTTAGGTTAGGTTAAGATATGAACCGTCGTAAAACCGCATTAAACAATGTCACTTAGTGAGATGCAGTGTTTTTCACCATTACAAGTCGGGAACTGCGATATCTAATGTGAAAGCGCTTGCAAACGTCGTTAGGTTAGGTTAGGTTATGTTAGCTTAGGTTTGGTTAGGTTACGTTAGGTTAGGTTAGGTTAGGTTAGGTTAGGTTAGGTTAGATTAGGTTAGGTTGGGTTGAGTTGGGTTAGGTTAGGTTAGGTTAGGTTAGGTTGGGTTAGGTTAGGTTAGGTTAGGTTAGGTTACGTTAGGTTAGGTTAGGTTACGTTAGGTTAGATTAGGTTAGGTTACGTTAGGTTAGGTTAGGTTAGGTAAGCATAATTTGGTTAGGTTAGGTAAGGTTAGGTTAGGTTAGGTTAGGTTGGGTTGGGTGTTGTTGGGTTGGGTTGGCTTGGGTTAGGTTGGGTTAGGTTAGGTTAGGTTATGTTAGGTTAGGTTAGGTTAGGTTACGTTAGGTTATGTTAGGTTAGGTTAGGTTACGTTAGGTTAGGTTAGGTCAGGTAAGGTTAGGTTACGTTAGAATAGGTTAGGTTAGGTTAGGTTACGTTAGGTTAGGTTAAGTTAGGTTAGGTTAGGTTTGGTTAGGTTAGGTTAGGTTAGCTTAGGTTAGGTTAGGTTGGGTTGGGTTGGGTTAGGTTGGGTTAGGTTAGGTTAGGTTAGGTTAGGTTGGGTTAGGTTAGTTTAGGTTAGGTTAGGTTAGGTTAGGTTGGGTTTGGTTGGGTTAGGTTAGGTTAGGTTAGGTTAGGTAAGGTTAGGTTAGGTTAGGTTAGGTTACGTTAGGTTAAGGTATGAACCGTCGTAAAACCGCATTAAACAATGTCACTTAGTGAGATGCAGTGTTTTTCACCTTTACAAGTTGGGAACTGTGATATCTAATGTGAAAGCGCTTGAAACCGTCGTAATGTTGTAGAAAGCAATGAAAAGTAGCGAGTAAAACGTTTTCTAACGATAGAAGTGCGAAGTTTATGTTAGGTTGAGTTATGTTAGTTTAAGCTAGGTAGCGTCGTGAAACTACCAAAAACAACGTCATCTAACGAGATAGTGTTGTTTTATTGCGAGTACGAAACTGCGATAGGTGAAATGTTGTGAAAGCACACGAAACGGCACGAACAAGCCAAATACTGTGTGTTGTACCGTTACAAGTGCGAAACTGCTATGTTGTGATATTCTCGTTAAAGCGCATGCAAGCATCGTGAAACCTTAAAGAACGATGTCATTTAGCGAGATACAGCGTTCTGTACTGCAATAAGTCGGTGAAAAACTGTGAGGTTATGCAAATATCCTAATTGTGAACGAAACAGTGTAATAGAGCGTTTTTTAATACAAGTGCGAATGTTAGGTTAGGTTAAGATATGAACCGTCGTAAAACCGCATTAAACAATGTCACTTAGTGAGATGCAGTGTTTTTCACCATTACAAGTCGGGAACTGCGATATCTAACGTGAAAGCGCTTGCAAACGTCGTTAGGTTAGGTTAGGTTAGGTTAGGTTAGGTTAGGTTACGTTAGGTTAGGTTAGGTTAGGTTTGGTTAGGTTAGGTTAGGTTAGGTTAGGTTAGGTTAGGGTATGTTAGGTAAGGTTTGGTTAGGTTAGGTTAGGTTAGGTTGGGTTAGGTAACGTTAAGTTAGGTTAAGATATGAACCGCGCTAAAACCGCATTAAACAATGTCACTTAGTGAGATGCTGTGTTTTTCACCATTACAAGTCGGGAACTGCGATATCTAATGTGAAAGCGCATGAAACCGTCGTAATCTTGTAGAAAACGTTGTAAAGTAGCGAATAAAACGTTTTCTAACGATAGAAGTGCGAAGGTTCGGTTAGTTTGAGCTAGGTAGCGTCGTGAAACCACCAAAAACGATGTCATCTAACGAGATAGTGTTGTTTTATTGCGAGTACGAAACTGCGATAGGTGAAATATTGGGAAAGCACACAAAATGGCATGAACTAGCCAGATACTGCGTCTTGTGCCGTTACAAGTGCGAAACTGCTTTATTGTGATATTCTCGTTAAAGCGCATGCAAGTATCGTGAAACCTTAAAGAACGATGTCATTTAGCGAGATACAGCGTTCTGTACTGTAATAAGTTGGTGAGAAACTGTGAGGTCAAGCAAATATTGTAATTGTGAACGAACAGTGTAATTGAGCGTATTTAGATACAAGTGTGAATGTTAGGTTAGGTTGAGATATCAACCGTCTTAAAACCTCATTAAACAATGTCACTTAGTGAGATGTAGTGTTTTTCAACATTACAAGTCGGGAACTACGATATCTAATGTGAAAGCGCATGAAACCGTCGTAATCTTGTAGAAAACATTGTAAAGTTGCGAGTAAAACGTTTTCTAACGATAGAAGTGCGAAGGTTAGCTTGAGTTATGTTAGTTTAAGCTATGTAGCGTCGTGAGACCACCAAAAGGACGTCATCTAACGAGATAGTGTTGTTTTATTGCATGTACGAAACTGCAATAGGTGAAATGTTGTGAAAGTACACAAAACGGCTTGAACAAGCCAGATACTGCGTGTTGTACCGTTACAAGTGCGAAACTGCTATAATGTGATATTTTCGTTAAAGCGCCTGCAAGCATCGTGAAACCTTAAAGAACGATGTCATTTAGCGAGATACAGCGTTCTGTACTGCAATAAGTTGGTGAGAAACTGTGAGGTTATGCAAATATCGTAATTGTGAACGAAACTGTGTAATGGAGCGTTTTTCATTACAAGTACGAATGTTAGGTTAGGTTAAGATATGAACCGTCGTAAAACCGCATTAAACAATGTCACTTAGTGAGATGCAGTGTTTTTCACCATTACAAGTCGGGAACTGCGATATCTAATGTGAAAGCGCTTGCAAACGTCGTAATCTTGTAGAAAACATTGTAAAGAAGCGAGTAAAACGTTTTCTAACGATAGAAGTGCGAAGGTTAGCTTGAGTTATGTTAGTTTAAGCTATGTAGCGTCGTGAGACCACCAAAAAGGACGTCATCTAAAAAGATAGTGTTGTTTTATTGCATGTACGAAACTGCAATAGGTGAAATGTTGTGAAAGTACACAAAACGGCATGAACAAGCCAGATACTGCGTGTTGTACCGTTACAAGTGCGAAACTGCTATAATGTGATATTCTCGTTAAAGCGCATGCAAGCATCGTGAAACCTTAAAGAACGATGTCATTTAGCGAGATACAGCGTTCTGTACTGCAATAAGTTGGTGAAAAACTGTGAGGTTATGCAAATATCGTAATTGTGAACAAAACAGTGTAATAGAGCGTTTTTCAATACAAGTGCGAATGTTAGGTTAGGTTAAGATATGAACCGTCGTAAAACCGCATTAAACAATGTCACTTAGTGAGATGCAGTGTTTTTCACCATTACAAGTCGGGAACTGCGATATCTAATGTGAAAGCGCTTGCAAACGTCGTTAGGTTGGGTTAGGTTAGGTTAGGTTAGGTTACGTTAGGTTAGGTTAGGTTTGGTTAGGTTACGTTAGGTTAGGTTATGTTAGGTAAGGTTTGGTGAGGTTAGGTTAGGTTAGGTTGGGTTAAGTAAGGTTAGGTTAGGTTAAATTAGGTTAGGTTAGGTTACGTTAAGATATGAACCGCGCTAAAACCGCATTAAACAATGTCACTTTGTGAGATGCTGTGTTTTTCACCATTACAAGTCGGGAACTGCGATATCTAATGTGAAAGCGCATGAAACCGTCGTAATCTTGTAGAAAACATTGTAAAGTAGCGAATAAAACGTTTTCTAACGATAGAAGTGCGAAGGTTAGGTTAGTTTGAGCTACGTAGCGTCGTGAAACCACCAAAAACGATGTCATCTAACGAGATAGTGTTGTTTTATTGCATGTACGAAACTGCAATAGGTGAAATGTTGTGAAAGCACACAAAATGGCATAAACTAGCCAGATACTGCGTCTTGTGTCGTTAAAAGTGCGAAACTGCTTTATTGTTATATTCTCGTTAAAGCGCATGCAAGTATCGTGAAACCTTAAAGAACGATGTCATTTAGCGAGATACAGCGTTCTGTACTGTAATAAGTTGGTGAGAAAGTGTGAGGTCAAGCAAATATCGTGATTGTGAACGAAACAGTGTAATTGAGCGTCTTTGGATACAAGTGCGAATGTTAGGTTAGGTTGATATATCAACCGTCGTAAAACCGCATTAAAAATGTCACTTAGGGAGATGCAGTGTTTTCACCATTAAAAGTGGGGAACTGCGATATCTAATGTGAAAGCGCTTGCAACCGTCGTTAGGTTAGGTTAGGTTAGGTTAGGTTAGGTTTGGTTAGGTTAGGTTAGGTTAGGTTAGATTAGGTTAGGTTGGGTTGAGTTGGGTTAGGTTAGGTTAGGTTAGGTTAGGTTGGGTCAGGTTAGGTTAGGTTAGGTTAGGTTAGGTTACGTTAGGTTAGGTTAGGTTACGTTAGGTTAGGTTAGGTTAGGTAAGGATAATTTGGTTAGGTTAGGTAAGGTTAGGTTAGGTTAGGTTAGGTTGGGTTGGGTGTTGTTGGGTTTGGTTGGGTTGGGTTAGGTTGGGTTAGGTTAGGTTAGGTTACGTTAGGTTACGTTAGGTTATGTTAGGTTAGGTTAGGTTACGTTAGGTTAGGTTAGGTAAGGTAAGGTTAGGTTACGTTAGAATAGGTTAGGTTAGGTTAGGTTACGTTAGGTTAGGATAAGTTAGGTTAGGTTAGGTTTGGTTAGGTTAGGTTAGGTTAGCTTAGGTTAGGTGAGGTTGGGTTGGGTAGGGTTTGGTTGGGTTAGGTTAGGTTAGGTTAGGTTAGGTTGGGTTAGGTTAGTTTAGGTGTGTGTTAGGTTAGGTTAGGTTGGGTTGGGTTGGGTTAGGATAGGTTAGGTTAGGTAAGGTTAGGTTAGGTTACGTTAGGTTAAGGTATGAACCGTCGTAAAACCGCATTAAACAATGTCACTTAGTGAGATGCAGTGTTTTTCACCTTTACAAGTTGGGAACTGTGATATCTAGTGTGAAAGCGCTTGAAACCGTCGTAATGTTGTAGAAAGCAATGTAAAGTAGCGAGTAAAACGTTTTCTAACGATAGAAGTGTGAAGGTTATGTTAGGTTGAGTTATGTTAGTTTAAGCTAGGTAGCGTCGTGAAACTACCAAAAACAACGTCATCTAACGAGATAGTGTTGTTTTATTGCGAGTACGAAACTGCGATAGGTGAAATGTTGTGAAAGCACACAAAACGGCATGAACAAGCCAAATACTGCGTGTTGTACCGTTACAAGTGCGAAACTGCAATGTTGTGATATTCTCGTTAAAGCGCATGCAAGCATCGTGAAACCTTAAAGAACGATGTCATTTAGCGAGATACAGCGTTCTGTACTGAAATAAGTTGGTGAGAAACTGTGAGGTCAAGCAAATATCGTAATTGTGAACTAAACAGTGTAATTGAGCGTCTTTAGATACAAGTGCGAATGTTAGGTTAGGTTGACTAATCAACCGTCGTAAAACCGCATTAAACAATGTCACTTAGTGAGATGTAGTGTTTTTCAACATTACAAGTCGGGAACTACGATATCTAATGTGAAAGCGCATGAAACCGTCGTAATCTTGTAGAAAACATTGTAAAGTTGCGAGTAAAACGTTTTCTAACGATAGAAGTGCGAAGGTTAGGTTAGGTTAGGTTAGTTTAAGCTAGGTAGCGTCGTGAAACTACCAAAAACGACGTCATCTAACGAGATAGTGTTGTTTTATTGCGAGTATTAAACTGCGATAGGTAAAATGTTGTGAAAGCACACAAAACGGCATGAACAAGCCAAATACTGCGTGTTCTACCGTTACAAGTGCGAAACTGCTATATTGTGATATTCTCGTTAGAGCGCATGCAAGCATCGTGAAACCTTAAAGAACAATGTCATTTAGCGAGATACAGCGTTCTGTACTGCAATAAGTTGGTGAATAACTGTGAAGTTATGCAAATATCGTAATTGTGAACGAAACAGTGTAATAGAGCGTTTTTCAATACAAGTACGAATGTTAGGTTAGGTTAAGGCATGAACCGTCGTAAAACCGCATTAAACAATGTCACTTAGTGAGATGCAGTGTTTTTCACCATTACAAGTCGGGAACTGCGATATCTAATGTGAAAGCGCTTGCAAACGTCGTTAGGTTAGGTGAGTTAGGTTAGGTTACGTTAGGTTAGGTTTGGTTAGGTTAGGTTAGGTTAGCTATGTTAGGTTAGGTTGGGTTAGGTTAGGTTAGGTTACGTTAGGTTAAGGTATGAACCGTCGTAAAACCGCATTAAACAATGTCACTTAGTGAGATGTGTTTTTCAACATTACAAGTCGGGAACTACGATATCTAATGTGAAAGCGCATGAAACCGTCGTAATCTTGTAGAAAACATTGTAAAGTTGCGAGTAAAACGTTTTCTAACGATAGAAGTGCGAAGGTTAGGTTAGGTTAGGTTAGTTTAAGCTAGGTAGCGTCGTGAGACCACCAAAAAGGACGTCATCTAACGAGATAGTGTTGTTTTATTGCGAGTACGAAACTGCGATAGGTAAAAATGTTGTGAAAGCACACAAAACGGCATGAACAAGCCAAATACTGCGTGTTGTACCGTTACAAGCGCGAAACTGCTATGTTGTGACATTCTCGGTAAAGCGCATGCAAGTATCGTGAAACCTTAAAGAACGATGTCATTTAGCGAGATACAGCGTTCTGTACTGTAATAAGTTGGTGAGAAACTGTGAGGTCAAGCAAATATCGTAATTGTGAACGAAACAGTGTAATTGAGCGTCTTTAGATACAAGTGCGAATGTTAGGTTAGGTTGACATATCAACCGTCGTAAAACCGCATTAAACAATGTCACTTAGTGAGATGTAGTGTTTTTCAACATTACAAGTCGGGAACTACGATATCTAATGTGAAAGCGCATAAAACCGTCGTAATCTTGTAGAAAACATTGTCAAGTTGCGAGTAAAACGTTTTCTAACGATAGAAGTGCGAAGGTTATGTTAGGTTGAGTTATGTTAGTTTAAGCTAGGTAGCGTCGTGAAACTACGAAAAACAACGTCATCTAACGAGATAGTGTTGTTTTATTGCGAGTACGAAACTGCGATAGGTGGAATGTTGTGAAAGCACACAAAACGGCATGAACAAGCCAAATACTGCGTGTTGTACCGTTACAAGTGCGAAACTGCTATGTTGTGATATTTTCGTTAAAGCGCATGCAAGCATCGTGAAACCTTAAAGAACGATGTCATTTAGCGAGATACAGCGTTCTGTACTGCAATAAGTCGGTGAAAAACTGTGAGATTATGCAAATATCCTAATTGTGAACGAAACAGTGTAATAGAGCGTTTTTCAATACAAGTGCGAATGTTAGGTTAGGTTAAGATATGAACCGTCGTAAAACCGCATTAAACAATGTCACTTAGTGAGATGCAGTGTTTTTCACCATTACAAGTCGGGAACTGTGATATCTAATGTGAAAGCGCTTGCAAACGTCGTTAGGTTAGGTTAGGTTAGGTTAGGTTACGTTAGTTTAGGTTAGGTTAGGTTTGGTTAGGTTAGGTTAGGTTAGGTTAGGTTAGGGTATGTTAGGTAAGGTTTGGTTAGGTTAGGTTAGGTTAGGTTGGGTTAGGTAACGTTAGGTTAGGTTAAGATATGAACCGCGCTAAAACCGCATTAAACAATGTCACTTAGTGAGATGCTGTGTTTTTCACCATTACAAGTCGGGAACTGCGATATCTAATGTGAAAGCGCATGAAACCGTCGTAATCTTGTAGAAAACATTGTAAACTAGCGAATAAAACGTTTTCTAACGATAGAAGTGCGAAGGTTAGGTTAGTGTGAGCTAGGTAGCGTCGTGAAACCACCAAAAACGATGTCATCTAACGAGATAGTGTTGTTTTATTGCGAGTACAAAACTGGGATAGGTGAAATATTGGGAAAGCACACAAAATGGCATGAACTAGCCAGATACTGCGTCTTGTGCCGTTACAAGTGCGAAACTGCTTTATTGTGATATTCTCGTTAAAGCGCATGCAAGTATCGTGAAACCTTAAAGAACGATGTCATTTGCGAGATACAGCGTTCTGTACTGTAATAAGTTGGTGAGAAACTGTGAGGTCAAGCAAATTTCGTAATTGTGAACGAAACAGTGTAATTGAGCGTCTTTGGATACAAGTGCGAATGTTAGGTTAGGTTGACATATCAACCGTCGTAAAACCGCATTAAACAATGTCACTTAGTGAGATGCAGTGTTTTCACCATTAAAAGTGGGGAACTGCGATATCTAATGTGAAAGCGCTTGCAACCGTCGTTAGGTTAGGTTAGGTTAGGTTAGGTTAGGTTAGGTTTGGTTAGGTTAGGTTAGGTTAGGTTAGATTAGGTTAGGTTGGGTTGAGTTGAGTTAGGTTAGGTTAGGTTAGGTTAGGTTGGGTTAGGTTAGGTTAGGTTAGGTTAGGTTAGGTTACGTTAGGTTAGGTTAGGTTACGTTAGGTTAGGTTACGTTAGGTAAGGATAATTTGGTTAGGTTAGGTAAGGTTAGGTTAGGTTAGGTTAGGATGGATTGGGTGTTGTTGGGTTGGGTTGGGTTGGGTTAGGTTGGGTTAGGTTAGGTTAGGTTACGTTAGGTTAGGTTAGGTTAGGTTACGTTAGGTTATGTTAGGTTAGGTTAGGTTACGTTAGGTTAGGTTAGGTAAGGTAAGGTTAGGTTACGTTAGAATAGGTTAGGTTAGGTTAGGTTACGTTAGGTTAGGTTAAGTTAGGTTAGGTTAGGTTTGGTTAGGTTAGGTTAGGTTAGCTTAGGTTAGGTTAGGTTGGGTTGGGTAGGGTTTGGTTAGGTTAGGTTAGGTTAGGTTGGGTTAGGTTAGTTTAGGTTAGGTTAGGTTAGGTTAGGATGGGTTGGGTTGGGTTAGGATAGGTTAGGTTAGGTTAGGTAAGGTTAGGTTAGGTTAGGATAGGTTACGTTAGGTTAAGGTATGAACCGTCGTAAAACCGCATTAAACAATGTCACTTAGTGAGATGCAGTGTTTTTCACCTTTACAAGTTGGGAACTGTGATATCTAGTGTGAAAGCGCTTGAAACCGTCTTAATGTTGTAGAAAGCAATGTAAAGTAGCGAGTAAAATGTTTTCTAACGATAGAAGTGCGAAGGTTATGTTAGGTTGAGTTATGTTAGTTTAAGCTAGGTAGCGTCGTGAAACTACCAAAAACAACGTCATCTAACGAGATAGTGTTGTTTTATTGCGAGTACGAAACTGCGATAGGTGAAATCTTGTGAAAGCACACAAAACGGCATGAACAAGCCAAATACTGCGTGTTGTACCGTTACAAGTGCGAAACTGCTATGTTGTGATATTCTCGTTAAAGCGCATGCAAGCATCGTGAAACCTTAAAGAACGATGTCATTTAGCGAGATACAGCGTTCTGTACTGTAATAAGTTGGTGAGAAACTGTGAGGTCAAGCAAATATCGTAATTGTGAACGAAACAGTGTAATTGAGCGTCTTTAGATACAAGTGCGAATGTTAGGTTAGGTTGACATATCAACCGTCGTAAAACCGCATTAAACAATGTCACTTAGTGAGATGTAGTGTTTTTCAACAAGTCGGGAACTAAGATATCTAATGTGAAAGCGCATGAAACCGTCGTAATCTTGTAGAAAACATTGTAAAGTTGCGAGTAAAACGTTTTCTAACGATAGAAGTGCGAAGGTTAGCTTGAGTTATGTTAGTTTAAGCTATGTAGCGTTGTGAGACCACCAAAAAGGACGTCATCTAACGAGATAGTGTTGTTTTATTGCATGTACGAAACTGCAATAGGTGAAATGTTGTGAAAGTACACAAAACGGCTTGAACAAGCCAGATACTGCGTGTTGTACCGTTACAAGTGCGAAACTGCTATAATGTGATATTCTCGTTAAAGCGCATGCAAGCATCGTGAAACCTTAAAGAACGATGTCATTTAGCGAGATACAGCGTTCTGTACTGCAATAAGTTGGTGAAAAACTGTGAGGTTATGCAAATATCGTAATTGTGAACGAAACAGTGTAATAGAGCGTTTTTCAATACAAGTACGAATGTTAGGTTAGGTTAAGATATGAACCGTCGTAAAACCGCATTAAAAAATGTCACTTAGTGAGATGAAGTGTTTTTCACCATTACAAGTCGGGAACTGCGATATCTAATGTGAAAGCGCTTGCAAACGTCGTTAGGTTAGGTTAGGTTAGGTTAGGTTAGGTTAGGTTAGGTTGGGTTAGGTTAGGTTAGGTTAGGTTAGGTTAGGTTAAGATATGAACCGCGCTAAAACCGCAATAAACAATGTCACTTAGTGAGATGCAGTGTTTTTCACCATTACAAGTCGGGAACGGCGATATCTAATGTGAAAGCGCTTGCAAACGTCGTTAGGTTAGGTTAGGTTAGGTTAGGTTGGGTTAGGTTAGGTTAGGTTAGGTTAGGTTAGGTTAAGGTATGAACCGCGCTAAAACCGCATTAAACAATGTCACTTAGTGAGATGCTGTGTTTTTCACCATTACGAGTCGGGAACTGCGATATCTAATGTGAAAGCGCTTGCAAACGTCGTTAGGTTAGGTTAGGTTAGGTTAGGTTAGGTTAGGTTAGGTTTGGTTAGGTTAGGTTAGGTTAGGTTATGTTAGGTAAGGTTTGGTTAGGTTAGGTTAGGTTAGGTTGGGTTAGGTAAGGTTAGGTTAGGTTAAATTAGGTTAGGTTAGGTTAGGTTGGGTTAAGATATGAACCGCGCTAAAACCGCATTAAACAATGTCACTTAGTGAGATGCTGTGTTTTTCACCATTACAAGTCGGGAACGGCGATATCTAATGTGAAAGCGCATGAAACCGTCGTAATCTTGTAGAAAACATTGTAAAGTAGCGAACAAAACGTTTCCTAACGATAGAAGTGCGAAGGTTAGGTTAGTTTGAGCTAGGTAGCGTCGTGAAACCACCAAAAACGATGTCATCTAACGAGATAGTGTTGTTTTATTGCGAGTAGGAAACTGGGATAGGTGAAATATTGGGAAAGCACACAAAATGGCATGAACTAGCCAGATACTGCGTCTTGTGCCGTTACAAGTGCGAAACTGCTTTATTGTGATATTCTCGTTAAAGCGCATGCAAGTATCGTGAAACCTTAAAGAACGATGTCATTTAGCGAGATACAGCGTTCTGTACTGTAATAAGTTGGTGAGAAACTGTGAGGTCAAGCAAATATCGTAATTGTGAACGAAACAGTGTAATTGAGCGTCTTTGGATACTAGTGCGAATGTTAGGTTAGGTTGACATATCAACCGTCATAAAACCGCATTAAACAATGTCACTTAGTGAGATGCAGTGTTTTCACCATTAAAAGTGGGGAACTGCGATATCTAATGTGAAAGCGCTTGCAACCGTCGTTAGGTTAGGTCAGGTTAGGTTAGGTTAGGTTAGGTTAGGTTTGGTTAGGTTAGGTTAGGTTAGGTTAGATTAGGTTAGGTTGGGTTGAGTTGAGTTAGGTTAGGTTAGGTTAGGTTAGGTTGGGTTGGGTTAGGTTAGGTTAGGTTAGGTTAGGTTACGTTAGGTTAGGTTAGGTTAGGTAAGGATAATTTGGTTAGGTTAGGTAAGGTTAGGTTAGGTTAGGTTAGGATAGATTGGGTGTTGTTGGGTTGGGTTGGGTTGGGTTGGGTTAGGTTGGGTTAGGTTAGGTTAGGTTACGTTAGGTTAGGTTAGGTTAGGTTACGTTAGGTTATGTTAGGTTAGGTTAGGTTACGTTAGGTTAGGTTAGGTAAGGTAAGGTTAGGTTACGTTAGAATAGGTTAGGTTAGGTTAGGTTACGTTAGGTTAGGTTAAGTTAGGTTAGGTTAGGTTTGGTTAGGTTAGGTTAGGTTAGCTTAGGATAGGTTAGGTTGGGTTGGGTAGGGTTTCGTTGGGTTAGGTTAGGTTAGGTTAGGTTGGGTTAGGTTAGTTGAGGTTAGGTTAGGTTAGGTTAGTTTGGGTTGGGTTGGGTTAGGATAGGTTAGGTTAGGTTAGGTAAGGTTAGGTTAGGTTAGGTTAGGTTACGTTAGGTTAAGGTATGAACCGTCGTAAAACCGCATTAAACAATGTCACTTAGTGAGATGCAGTGTTTTTCACCTTTACAAGTTGGGAACTGTGATATCTAGTGTGAAAGCGCTTGAAACCGTCTTAATGTTGTAGAAAGCAATGTAAAGTAGCGAGTAAAACGTTTTCTAACGATAGAAGTGCGAAGGTTATGTTAGGTTGAGTTATGTTAGTTTAAGCTAGGTAGCGTCGTGAAACTACCAAAAACAACGTCATCTAACGAGATAGTGTTGTTTTATTGCGAGTACGAAACTGCGATAGGTGAAATCTTGTGAAAGTTCACAAAACGGCATGAACAAGCCAAATACTGCGTGTTGTACCGTTACAAGTGCGAAACTGCTATGTTGTGATATTCTCGTTAAAGCGCATGCAAGCATCGTGAAACCTTAAAGAACGATGTCATTTAGCGAGATACAGCGTTCTGTACTGAAATAAGTTGGTGAGAAACTGTGAGGTCAAGCAAATATCGTAATTGTGAACGAAACAGTGTAATTGACCGTCTTTAGATACAAGTGCGAATGTTAGGTTAGGTTGACATATCAACCGTCGTAAAACCGCATTAAACAATGTCACTTAGTGAGATGTAGTGTTTTTCAGCATTACAAGTCGGGAACTACGATATCTAATGTGAAAGCGCATGAAACCGTCGTAATCTTGTAGAAAACATTGTAAAGTTGCGAGTAAAACGTTTTCTAACGATAGAAGTGCGAAGGTTAGGTTAGGTTAGGTTAGTTTAAGCTAGGTAGCGTCGTGGAACTACCAAAAACGACGTCATCTAACGAGATACTATTGTTTTATTGCGAGTATTAAACTGCGATAGGTGAAATGTTGTGAAAGCACACAAAACGGCATGAACAAGCCAAATAGTGCGTGTTCTACCGTTACAAGTGCGAAACTGCTATATTGTGATATTCTCGTTAAAGCGCATGCAAGCATCGTGAAACCTTAAAGAACAATGTCATTTAGCGAGATACAGCGTTCTGTACTGCAATAAGTTGGTGAAAAACTGTGAGGTTATGCAAATATCGTAATTGTGAACGAAACAGTGTAATAGAGCGTTTTTCAATACAAGTACGAATGTTAGGTTAGGTTAAGACATGAACCGTCGTAAAACCGCATTAAACAATGTCACTTAGTGAGATGCAGTGTTTTTCACCATTACAAGTCGGGAACTGCGATATCTAATGTGAAAGCGCTTGCAAACGTCGTTAGGTTAGGTTAGGTTAGGTTAGGTTAGGTTACGTTAGGTTAGGTTTGGTTAGGTTAGGTTAGGTTAGGTTATGTTAGGTTAGGTTGGGTTAGGTTAGGTTAGGTTACGTTAGGTTAAGGTATGAACCGTCGTAAAACCGCATTAAAAATGTCACTTAGTGAGATGCAGTGTTTTTCACCATTACAAGTCGGGAACTGCGATATCTAATGTGAAAGCGCTTGCAAACGTCGTTAGGTTAGGTTAGGTTAGGTTAGGTTGGGTTAGGTTAGGTTAGGTTAGGTTAGGTTAAGATATGAACCGCGCTAAAGCCGCATTAAACAATGTCACTTAGTGAGATGCAGTGTTTTTCACCATTACTAGTCGGGAACTGCGATATCTAATGTGAAAGCGCTTGCAAACGTCGTTAGGTTAGGTTAGGTTAGGTTAGGTTAGGTTGGGTTAGGTTAGGTTAGGTTAGGTTAGGTTAATATATGAACCGCGCTAAAACCGCATTAAACAATGTCACTTAGTGAGATGCTGTGTTTTTCACCATTACAAGTCGGGAACTGCGATATCTAATGTGAAAGCGCTTGCAAACGTCGTTAGGTTAGGTTAGGTTAGGTTAGGTTAGGTTAGGTTGGGTTAGGTTAGGTTAGGTTAGGTTAGGTTAAGATATGAACCGCGCTAAAACCGCATTAAACAATGTCACTTAGTGAGATGCTGTGTTTTTCACCATTACAAGTCGGGAACTGCGATATCTAATGTGAAAGCGCATGAAACCGTCGTAATCTTGTAGAAAACATTGTAAAGTAGCGAATAAAACGTTTTCTAACGATAGAAGTGCGAAGGTTAGGTTAGTTTGAGCTACGTAGCGTCGTGAAACCACCAAAAACGATGTCATCTAACGAGATAGTGTTGTTTTATTGCGAGTACGAAACTGCGATAGGTGAAATATTGTGAAAGCACACAAAATGGCATAAACTAGCCAGATACTGCGTCTTGTGTCGTTACAAGTGCGAAACTGCTTTATTGTGATATTCTCGTTAAAGCGCATGCAAGTATCGTGAAACCTTAAAGAACGATGTCATTTAGCGAGATACAGCGTTCTGTACTGTAATAAGTTGGTGAGAAACTGTGAGGTCAAGCAAATATCGTAATTGTGAACGAAACACTGAAATTGAGCGTCTTTGGATACAAGTGCGAAGGTTAGGTTAGGTTAAGATATGAACCGTCGTAAAATCGCATTAAACAATGTCACTCAGTGAGATGCAGTGTTTTTCACCATTACAAGTCGGGAACTGCGATATCTAATGTGAAAGCGCTTGCAAACGTCGTTAGGTTAGGTTAGGTTAGGTTACGTTAGGTTAGGTTAGGTTAGCTTTGGTTAGGTTAGGTTAGGTTAGGTTAGGTTAGGGTATGTTAGGTAAGGTTTGGTTAGGTTAGGTTAGGTTAGGTTGGGTTAGGTAAGGTTAGGTTAGGTTAAGATATGAACCGCGCTAAAACCGCATTAAACAATGTCACTTAGTGAGATGCTGTGTTTTTCACCATTACAAGTCGGGAACTGCGATATCTAATGTGAAAGCGCATGAAACCGTCGTAATCTTGTAGAAAACATTGTAAAGTAGCGAATAAAACGTTTTCTAACGATAGAAGTGCGAAGGTTCGGTTAGTTTGAGCTAGGTAGCGTCGTGAAACCACCAAAAACGATGTCATCTAACGAGATAGTGTTGTTTTATTGCGAGTACGAAACTGCGATAGGTGAAATATTGGGAAAGCACACAAAATGGCATGAACTAGCCAGATACTGCGTCTTGTGCCGTTACAAGTGCGAAACTGCTTTATTGTGATATTCTCGTTAAAGCGCATGCAAGTATCGTGAAACCTTAAAGAACGATGTCATTTAGCGAGATACAGCGTTCTGTACTGTAATAAGTTGGTGAGAAACTGTGAGGTCAAGCAAATATCGTAATTGTGAACGAAACAGTGTAATTGAGCGTATTTAGATACAAGTGCGAATGTTAGGTTAGGTTGAGATATCAACCGTCGTAAAACCGCAATTAAACAATGTCACTTAGTGAGATGTAGTGTTTTTCAACATTACAAGTCGGGAACAACGATATCTAATGTGAAAGCGCATGAAACCGTCGTAATCTTGTAGAAAACATTGTAAAGTTGCGAATAAAACGTTTTCTAACGATAGAAGTGCGAAGGTTAGGTTAGGTTAGGTTAGTTTAAGCTAGGTAGCGTCGTGAAACTACCAAAAACGACGTCATCTAACGAGATAGTGTTGTTTTATTGCGAGTATTAAACTGCGATAGGTGAAATGTTGTGAAAGCACACAAAACGGCATGAACAAGCCAAATACTGCGTGTTCTACCGTTACAAGTGCGAAACTGCTATATTGTGATATTCTCGTTAAAGCGCATGCAAGCATCGTGAAACCTTAAAGAACAATGTCATTTAGCGAGATACAGCGTTCTGTACTGCAATAAGTTGGTGAAAAACTGTGAGGTTATGCAAATATCGTAATTGTGAACAAAACAGTGTAATAGAGCGTTTCTAGATACAAGTGCGAATGTCAGGTTAGGTTGAGATATGAACCGTCGTAAAACCACATTAAACAATGTCACTTAGTGAGATGCAGTGTTTTTCACCATTACAAGTCGGGAACTGCGATATCTAATGTGAAAGCGCTTGTAAACGTCGTTAGGTTATGTTAGGTTAGGTTAGGTTAGGTTAGGTTACGTTAGGTTAGGTTAGGTTAGATTAGGTTAGGTTGGGTTGAGTTGGGTTAGGTTAGGTTAGGTTAGGTTAGGTTGGGTTAGGTTAAGTTAGGTTAGGTTAGGTTACGTTAGGTTAGGTTAGGTTACGTTAGGTTAGGTTAGGTTAGGTTACGTTAGGTTAGGTTAGGTTAGGTTAGGTAAGGATAATTTGGTTAGGTTAGGTAAGGTTAGGTTAGGTTAGGTTAGGTTGGGTTGGGTGTTGTTGGGTTGGGTTGGGTTGGGTTAGGTTGGGTTAGGTTAGGTTAGGTTACGTTAGGTTAGGTTAGGTTAGGTTACGTTAGGTTATGTTAGGTTAGGTTAGGTTACGTTAGGTTAGGTTAGGTCAGGTAAGGTTAGGTTACGTTAGAATAGGTTAGGTTACGTTAGGTTACGTTAGGTTAGGTTAAGTTAGGTTAGGTTAGGTTTGGTTAGGTTAGGTTAGGTTAGCTTAGGTTAGGTTAGGTTAGGTTGGGTTGGGTTAGGTTGGGTTAGGTTAGGTTAGGTTAGGTTAGGTTGGGTTAGGTTAGTTTAGGTTAGGTTAGGTTAGGTTAGGTTGGGTTGGGTTGGGTTAGGTTAGGTTAGGTTAGGTTAGGTAAGGTTAGGTTAGGTTAGGTTAGGTTACGTTAGGTTAAGTTATGAACCGTCGTAAAACCGCATTAAACAATGTCACTTAGTGAGATGCAGTGTTTTTCACCTTTACAAGTTGGGAACTGCGATATCTAATGTGAAAGCGCATGAAACCGTCGTAATCTTGTAGAAAACATTGTAAAGTTGCGAGTAAAACGTTTTCTAACGATAGAAGTGCGAAGGTTAGGTTAGGTTAGGTTAGTTTAAGCTAGGTAGCGTCGTGAAACTACCAAAAACGACGTCATCTAACGAGATAGTGTTGTTTTATTGCGAGTGTAGAAAACAGATTTGAAGATGGAGCTCGGAGGCGAGGAAGAAGAAGCAGCCAGGGTCACGCTCTGCACATTTTTTTTTGTTCTGTCAACAATAAACCGAAGACGTATCGGTTATGCGGTCTCCCTGGTCCTTCTGAAACATGGTGCCGTGACCAGGATTGATCTGAAGACAGACGCAGAGACTTCAACCCCATTCGCAACAACGGGTTGAAGAACGAAGCAGTGGCGTCTGGCTCAAGGACTAACCGTCGAGAGAAGGACCACGACCGACGACTGTTGGCGACGCACATAAAAAAGGCAAGAGCTCTTTCAACACGTTTTAGGCATGAATAAAGAGGTCCTATCGAAGAAGCGGAAGACGCTTCGAGCAAATGTGACGACGCTTACGAGCGAAATCGATAAGAAGATAGAAGAAGACGCCGATCGAGCGCAACTTATGACGCTTCTAAACCAGATGAAGAGCGTGTCACAGACGCTAAGACAAGTTAACGAACAGATAGAACCGTTCATTGAAGAAGACAGCGCGGAGGCAGAATTTGAAAGAGTTTTGCATTATGAGATGAAGATCGTCGCTGCAACGACAAAAATTGAGGAGTGATTACGCGAGTTAGAACAAGCGACGCAACTGACTACGAGAATAGTCACAGAACAGGCGAGTTCAGTGCAAGGTACTGACCAAATCTCGGAGACGCAAGAGCTTGTTAAGTTGCCACGCCTTGAAATGATCAAGTTTTATGGGAAAAAAACAGCATGGCCAAGGTTTTGGCATCAGTTCGAGACATCGGTGCATAACAGAGTGAATATGCCGAAGAATCAAAAATTTAATTATCTTCTGGCGTCTCTGAGCGGGCAGGCTGCTTCCCTCATAGAAGGCTTGCAGTTTTCTGATCAGAATTACGAGCATGCAGTCGCTCTTTTGAAAGAAACCTTCGGACGAGAAGATAATTTAAAAGAGAACTACATAAAAGAGCTTGCAAATTTGGAAGCAGTGAAGAGTCCTAAAGATGTAGATGGGTTGAAGAAACTCTTCCAAAAGTTGCAAGTGAACACACGAGCACTGCAGTCGTTAGGAGTGGAAATGGATAGTTACGCCACAGTGATAGCTCCTGTTGTAAAATCTGCGCTACCGGTGGATATGAGGATTGAGATGAAGATGAAGGAGTTAAAGAAAGGTGACAACAGACCAGCAACTACGGAATCGAACTCAGCGTCAAGAAACAGCACGAGCAGTTTGAAAGAAATTATGGAGTTTTAAACATATATATACGCAGCAGAGAAGAAACTCGAGAGGAAAAATACGACGTGACCCAGTCACCGCACAGTATGAGGCGGACTAGAACATCTACGTTTCAAAGCACCTCGATGAAAAAATGCATCTTTTGTGAGATGACTGGACACTACACGGAAGATTGCAGAAGAAGCATTAGTATGCAACAAAAGAAAGAAGCCTTGCAACAGCAACGAAGGTGCTTCAGATGCACCAGACCTCACCACACGGCGAAGATATGCCGTGCTAACGTACGCTGCAAAACATGCAAGGGAAGGCACGCGACATCCATGTGTCGACCACGTACGCCTGCAGGAAAGTCAACACAGCAGCAAAGCGGGGATGTTGAGCAAGTGCTTAAAAGCGCGCAACCTGACCGGTTAGACACCAGCAAGTCCTGCAACATGCACGCACAGCAGTCTGATGAACAGAAGTGCATACTACTGCAGACAGCCTTTTCATGGACGGAGGGAGAAGGCAGCGGGTGCTACGCACGGATTCTGCTGGACAACGGGAGTCAGAGGACATTCATCCTCAAAAGCTTGTCAAGAAAACTAGCGTGCAAGGTAAAAAGATCCGAAAGGATTACTGTAGGATCATTCAGAGGAGGAGAGATGGAACTAGACATGAAAGTCGTCGAGCTCAGCGTGAGGAAGGATACCATCTCGGAGCCAGTCACGATTGAGGCACTGGAGATAGAAGTTATATCCTGTGACGTGCTACCATCGCCACCATTGACAATACACAAAAGAGCAAGATCGATGGGAATTCGTTTGGCTGATGACAACCAGAAGAAGGACAAAGAAAGAAAAAATATGGAAACTTCTATATTAATTGGAGCAGATTATTACTGGACTGTCGTCACTGGTCGCATTTGCGAGATTCATCCAAAAGTAATGGCAATAGAAACAATATTGGGATGGACGGTCCAAGGTCCTGTAGGACTTCATTGTGTGCCGCTGAAATCATCGACGGTTATGGTACTCAAGGTAAGTGCCAAGTCGGACACGACTGCGGACCAACTGCAGAGATTCTGGGACTTGGAAAACATGGGCATCAAGGAGAACCCAGCAAAACAGATGAACGATGAACATGTGCTAGACTACGTCCGACAAACAATGGAGTTCAAGGCAGGAAGATACCAAGTGCGGCTACCATGGAAGGAAAACGTGACATTGGACGACAACACCACCATTGCAGAGAAGAGGCTTATGCAGGTTACCAAAAAATTATGCAAGGATAAAGATTAACTCCTAGCCTATGACAAAGCTATTCGAGAGTACTTTGAGCAAGAAATAGCAGAAAACGTCGAAGAAGATGCTGGATCCGATATACAGAACAAATTTGTATACTACATGCCGCATCAAGCCGTAATCAAGAAGGACCGAACAACGACAAAAATACGGATCGTCTTTGACGCATCGTCAAGCCAGAATCCAGGTGAATCCTTAAATGACAACTTGGAAAAGGGGCCAAACCTAAACCCCGACATCACAAGCTTGCTGATGAACTTTCGACATCACAAGATCGCTATGTCAGCCGACGTGGAAAAAGCATTCCTGCAGATCAAGATACATGAAAATGACCGAGACGCACTGCGATTCATATGGTGGGAAAGAATACCCAGCGAAGATATGCCAACCCCGAAGATAAAAACGTGGAGGATGACGAGGGTTACTTTCGGAACTACACCAAGTAGCTTCCTTCTAGCGGCCACGATTCATCGACATTTGGATAAATTCGAAGAAAAATATCCTGCAGTTGTGGCGCAACTCCGGAAAGGAATCTACGTCGATGACGTTTTACTAGGAGCCGACGAATACTCGACATCGACAAAGATATACAAAAAAGCACGAGATATTTTTCGCTATGCGGGAATGAATTTAAGAAAATGGATTTCAAATGACGCCGAGCTAAGAAAACACTTTGATGAAGAAGGAGAGGATCTGGATCGAGGGATAAGAAAAGAGGGACAAATCAAGATTTTGGGACTGAAATGGAAGTTCGTAGACGACGTGTTGAGCTTTCCCGACACTACATGGCGAAATGACAAGGACACGAGACAACTCTCAAAAAGACAGGTTTTGCAGGACACGGCAAAGCTATATGACCCTTTAGGTTTTTTGACACCATTTTCAGTCAGAGCAAAAATATTGCTGCAAAAAATTTGGATGGATAAACTGAAATGGGATGACCCGTTACCAAGCCAGCATAGATCAACTTGGAAGGACTGGTCGGAGGAGCTTCAGCGCTTAGATAACTTCACCGTTAACAGATGCTATGACAACAGACAAGCTGAAGTGAAAGCATCGACTCTGCACGTGTTCTCCGATGCGAGTCCAATGGCATATGGAGCAGTAGCATACATTGTAACAAAATACTCCAATGGAAGCAATGAAGCAAATTTAATCATTGCAAAGGGTAGAGTCGCTCCAATCAAAAAGATCACACTAGCAAGATTGGAGTTGTTGGCGGCCACAATATCAGTCAGATTGGCCAGTCATATAACCGAGAATTTCATCAGGAAACTGAGGAATGTGAAATTCTGGACTGACTCTCAAATTGTGTTATGCTGGATAAAGTCAAACAAGACGAAAGATCTGTTTGTTCGCAACCGCGCAGCAGAAATTAAGAGCAAGTCCAATGAGAGTCAATGGGGTTATGTTAAAAGTGATGAAAATCCTGCGGATTTTATGACAAGGGGGATGAAGATGAAACGTTTGCTGGACAGTGAATTATGGTGGAAAGGCCCCACGTGGGTCAAGAATGAAAAACAAAGCCCTGATTATGACATCACGCATGAATCGGACAGTGATGACAACAAAGACGAAGAAAAGACAGTGGCATGCTTAACTACCACCACGAGTGAAGAAAAGATAATTGATGTGAGCAGATTTGGATCATACAAGAAAGCGTTACGAGTTACCGCGTGGGTGATGCGTTATATAGGAAACCGACGAAAAGAAAGGAAAACAGGTTCGCTGACAGGAGAAGAATTGGACAAGGCAGAGTTTGTGCTGATAAAGCAGGAGCAGAAAACGCTACAAAATGCAGTGACACGAATATATGACAACATGAATCTGTACGGCACGAACATCTTCGAAGATGATCAAGGTGTCCTGAGAGTAAAAGGGAGGCTTCAGTGGAGTGATTTGAGCTTTGATGAGAAGCATCCTATTATTTTACCAAGAGAAAGTCACTTTTCAGAACTCTTAGTTCTAAACGCGCATCAAGTAACAATGCACGGTGGCGTTGCGGCAACATTGACACATCTAAGAACGAAGTTTTGGATTCTGCGTGCCCGACAAATGGTGAAATATGTGATAAAAAAATGCATCACATGTAGGAGATTCAATTCTAGACCAATGGCACAAGAAATTCCACCTCTACCAGCTGACAGGATTACACAGACGAGGCCATTCGACACTGTTGGTATAGACTTTGCTGGACCGCTAAATGCTCGAGAGGAGAAAGGCGGAGAAGTTACAAAGTTTTACATTGTGATATTTACGTGTGCAGTAACAAGAGCCATACAACTGGAGTTGGTCAAGAGGATGTCATCAGAAGCGTTTATACAAGCATTCAGAAGATTCGTAGCTAGAAGAGGATTGTGTACAACTATTTACAGTGATAAAGCAAGAGCATTCAAAAAATCTGAGAAAGAGATGAACAAGATATTAAAGATGGAAGATGAAAGGGTTCAACAGTATACCAGTAACCTAAAAATAAAATGGAAGTTTATTGTAGAGTTAGCTCCATGGTGGGGAGGATTTTATGAAAGACTGATCAGAAGCTTTAAGACATCCATGGCAAAAACTATAGGTGCTCGACTTTTGGATGAAGAAGAACTACGGACTGTGGTTGTTGAAGCAGAAGGAGTACTTAAACACCGGCCTCTCACTTATGTGTATGACGATCCTAACGAGCCACAACCCATCACACCGGCGGACGTTATAGGAGGCAGGCAAGCAATGAACAAGCAGGAAGAAAACAGACTCGGAGAATACAGTTTGCTGAATTACTGGAGTGCAAGAAAACAGGCTATGATAACATGGTGGACCAGATGGAAAAAGGAGTACCTGAGGGAGCTTAAGTGTGCCAGCAGAAAAACAGAGCGTCACGCAAATGTACAAGAAGGAGATGTACTTCTGCTTGGAGAAGCGCGAAAAAGAACTCGGTGGAAACTCTGCAAGATCGAAAAAATTTTTCCAAGCAAGGATGGACTAGTGAGAACATGCTTGCTTCGTACACCTGAAGGAAAATTAGTCAAGAGGCCGATTCAACTGTTGTATTCTCTCGAAGGTTGCTTCGGTTGAATCTGGCCGGCGGGAAGATGTAGAAAACAGATTTGAAGATGGAGCTCGGAGGCGAGGAAGAAGAAGCAGCCAGGGTCACGCTCTGCACATTTTTTTTTGTTCTGTCAACAATAAACCGAAGACGTATCGGTTATGCGGTCTCTCTGGTCCTTCTGAAACAGCGAGTATTAAACTGCGATAGGTGAAATGTTGTGAAAGCACACAAAACGGCATGAACAAGCCAAATACTGCGTGTTCTACCGTTACAAGTGCGAAACTGCTATATTGTGATATTCTCGTTAAAGCGCATAGAAGCATCGTGAAACCTTAAAGAACAATGTCATTTAGCGAGATACAGCGTTCTGTACTGCAATAAGTTGGTGAAAAACTGTGAGGTTATGCAAATATCGTAATTGTGAACAAAACAGTGTAATAGAGCGTGTTTAGATACAAGTGCGAATGTCAGGTTAGGTTAAGATATGAACCGTCGTAAAACCACATTAAACAATGTCACTTAGTGAGATACAGTGTTTTTCACCATTACAAGTCGGGAACTGCGATATCTAATGTGAAAGCGCTTGCAAACGTCGTTAGGTTATGTTAGGTTAGGTTAGGTTAGGTTAGGTTAGGTTACGTTAGGTTAGGTTAGGTTAGGTTAGGTTAGATTAGGTTAGGTTGGGTTGAGTTGGGTTAGGTTAGGTTAGGTTAGGTTGGGTTAGGTTAGGTTAGGTTAGGTTAGGTTACGTTAGGTTAGGTTACGTTAGGTTAGGTTAGTTTAGGTTACGTTAGGTTAGGTTAGGTTAGGTAAGGATAATTTGGTTAGGTTAGGTAAGGTTAGGTTAGGTTAGGTTAGGTTGGGTTGGGTGTTGTTGGGTTGGGTTGGGTTAGGTTGGGTTAGGTTAGGTTAGGTTACGTTAGGTTAGGTTAGGTTACGTTAGGTTATGTTAGGTTAGGTTAGGTTACGTTAGGTTAGGTTAGGTCAGGTAAGGTTAGGTTACGTTAGAATAGGTTAGGTTAGGTTAGGTTACGTTAGGTTAGGTTAAGTTAGGTTAGGTTAGGTTTGGTTAGGTTAGGTTAGGTTAGCTTAGGTTAGGTTAGGTTAGGTTGGGTTGGGTTGGGTTAGGTTGGGTTAGGTTAGGTTAAGTTAGGTTGGGTTAGGTTAGTTTAGGTTAGGTTAGGTTAGGTTAGGTTGGGTTGGGTTGGGTTAGGTTAGGTTAGGTTAGGTTAGGTAAGGTTAGGTTAGGTTAGGTTAGGTTACGTTAGGTTAAGGTATGAACCGTCGTAAAACCGCATTAAACAATGTCACTTAGTGAGATACAGTGTTTTTCACCTTTACAAGTTGGGAACTGTGATATCTAATGTGAAAGCGCTTGTAACCGTCGTAATGTTGTAGAAAGCAATGTAAAATAGCGAGTAAAACGTTTTCTAACGATAGAAGTGCGAAGGTTATGTTAGGTTGAGTTATGTTAGTTTGAGCTAGGTAGCGTCGTGAAACCACCAAAAACGATGTCATCTAACGAGATACTGTTGTTTTATTGCGAGTACGAAACTGCGATAGGTGAAATATTGGGAAAGCACACAAAATGGCATGAACTAGCTAGATACTGCGTCTTGTGCCGTTACAAGTGCGAAACTGCTTTATTGTGATATTCTCGTTAAAGCGCATGCAAGTATCGTGAAACCTTAAAGAACGATGTCATTTAGCGAGATACAGCGTTCTGTACTGTAATAAGTTGGTGAGAAACTGTGAGGTCAAGCAAACATCGTAATTGTGAACGAAACAGTGTAATTGAGCGTCTTTAGATACAAGTGCGAATGTTAGGTTAGGTTGACATATCAACCGTCGTAAAACCGCATTAAACAATGTCACTTAGTGAGATGTAGTGTTTTTCAACAAGTCGGGAACTAAGATATCTAATGTGAAAGCGCATGAAACCGTCGTAATCTTGTAGAAAACATTGTAAAGTTGCGAGTAAAACGTTTTCTAACGATAGAAGTGCGAAGGTTAGCTTGAGTTATGTTAGTTTAAGCTATGTAGCGTTGTGAGACCACCAAAAAGGACGTCATCTAACGAGATAGTGTTGTTTTATTGCATGTACGAAACTGCAATAGGTGAAATGTTGTGAAAGTACACAAAACGGCTTGAACAAGCCAGATACTGCGTGTTGTACCGTTACAAGTGCGAAACTGCTATAATGTGATATTCTCGTTAAAGCGCATGCAAGCATCGTGAAACCTTAAAGAACGATGTCATTTAGCGAGATACAGCGTTCTGTACTGCAATAAGTTGGTGAAAAACTGTGAGGTTATGCAAATATCGTAATTGTGAACGAAACAGTGTAATAGAGCGTTTTTCAATACAAGTACGAATGTTAGGTTAGGTTAAGATATGAACCGTCGTAAAACCGCATTAAAAAATGTCACTTAGTGAGATGAAGTGTTTTTCACCATTACAAGTCGGGAACTGCGATATCTAATGTGAAAGCGCTTGCAAACGTCGTTAGGTTAGGTTAGGTTAGGTTAGGTTAGGTTAGGTTAGGTTAGGTTGGGTTAGGTTAGGTTAGGTTAGGTTAGGTTAGGTTAAGATATGAACCGCGCTAAAACCGCAATAAACAATGTCACTTAGTGAGATGCAGTGTTTTTCACCATTACAAGTCGGGAACGGCGATATCTAATGTGAAAGCGCTTGCAAACGTCGTTAGGTTAGGTTAGGTTAGGTTAGGTTGGGTTAGGTTAGGTTAGGTTAGGTTAGGTTAGGTTAAGGTATGAACCGCGCTAAAACCGCATTAAACAATGTCACTTAGTGAGATGCTGTGTTTTTCACCATTACGAGTCGGGAACTGCGATATCTAATGTGAAAGCGCTTGCAAACGTCGTTAGGTTAGGTTAGGTTAGGTTAGGTTAGGTTAGGTTAGGTTTGGTTAGGTTAGGTTAGGTTAGGTTATGTTAGGTAAGGTTTGGTTAGGTTAGGTTAGGTTAGGTTGGGTTAGGTAAGGTTAGGTTAGGTTAAATTAGGTTAGGTTAGGTTAGGTTGGGTTAAGATATGAACCGCGCTAAAACCGCATTAAACAATGTCACTTAGTGAGATGCTGTGTTTTTCACCATTACAAGTCGGGAACGGCGATATCTAATGTGAAAGCGCATGAAACCGTCGTAATCTTGTAGAAAACATTGTAAAGTAGCGAACAAAACGTTTCCTAACGATAGAAGTGCGAAGGTTAGGTTAGTTTGAGCTAGGTAGCGTCGTGAAACCACCAAAAACGATGTCTTCTAACGAGATAGTGTTGTTTTATTGCGAGTAGGAAACTGGGATAGGTGAAATATTGGGAAAGCACACAAAATGGCATGAACTAGCCAGATACTGCGTCTTGTGCCGTTACAAGTGCGAAACTGCTTTATTGTGATATTCTCGTTAAAGCGCATGCAAGTATCGTGAAACCTTAAAGAACGATGTCATTTAGCGAGATACAGCGTTCTGTACTGTAATAAGTTGGTGAGAAACTGTGAGGTCAAGCAAATATCGTAATTGTGAACGAAACAGTGTAATTGAGCGTCTTTGGATACTAGTGCGAATGTTAGGTTAGGTTGACATATCAACCGTCATAAAACCGCATTAAACAATGTCACTTAGTGAGATGCAGTGTTTTCACCATTAAAAGTGGGGAACTGCGATATCTAATGTGAAAGCGCTTGCAACCGTCGTTAGGTTAGGTCAGGTTAGGTTAGGTTAGGTTAGGTTAGGTTTGGTTAGGTTAGGTTAGGTTAGGTTAGATTAGGTTAGGTTGGGTTGAGTTGAGTTAGGTTAGGTTAGGTTAGGTTAGGTTGGGTTGGGTTAGGTTAGGTTAGGTTAGGTTAGGTTACGTTAGGTTAGGTTAGGTTAGGTAAGGATAATTTGGTTAGGTTAGGTAAGGTTAGGTTAGGTTAGGTTAGGATAGATTGGGTGTTGTTGGGTTGGGTTGGGTTGGGTTGGGTTAGGTTGGGTTAGGTTAGGTTAGGTTACGTTAGGTTAGGTTAGGTTAGGTTACGTTAGGTTATGTTAGGTTAGGTTAGGTTACGTTAGGTTAGGTTAGGTAAGGTAAGGTTAGGTTACGTTAGAATAGGTTAGGTTAGGTTAGGTTACGTTAGGTTAGGTTAAGTTAGGTTAGGTTAGGTTTGGTTAGGTTAGGTTAGGTTAGCTTAGGTTAGGTTAGGTTGGGTTGGGTAGGGTTTCGTTGGGTTAGGTTAGGTTAGGTTAGGTTAGGTTGGGTTAGGTTAGTTGAGGTTAGGTTAGGTTAGGTTAGTTTGGGTTGGGTTGGGTTAGGATAGGTTAGGTTAGGTTAGGTAAGGTTAGGTTAGGTTAGGTTAGGTTACGTTAGGTTAAGGTATGAACCGTCGTAAAACCGCATTAAACAATGTCACTTAGTGAGATGCAGTGTTTTTCACCTTTACAAGTTGGGAACTGTGATATCTAGTGTGAAAGCGCTTGAAACCGTCTTAATGTTGTAGAAAGCAATGTAAAGTAGCGAGTAAAACGTTTTCTAACGATAGAAGTGCGAAGGTTATGTTAGGTTGAGTTATGTTAGTTTAAGCTAGGTAGCGTCGTGAAACTACCAAAAACAACGTCATCTAACGAGATAGTGTTGTTTTATTGCGAGTACGAAACTGCGATAGGTGAAATCTTGTGAAAGCTCACAAAACGGCATGAACAAGCCAAATACTGCGTGTTGTACCGTTACAAGTGCGAAACTGCTATGTTGTGATATTCTCGTTAAAGCGCATGCAAGCATCGTGAAACCTTAAAGAACGATGTCATTTAGCGAGATACAGCGTTCTGTACTGAAATAAGTTGGTGAGAAACTGTGAGGTCAAGCAAATATCGTAATTGTGAACGAAACAGTGTAATTGACCGTCTTTAGATACAAGTGCGAATGTTAGGTTAGGTTGACATATCAACCGTCGTAAAACCGCATTAAACAATGTCACTTAGTGAGATGTAGTGTTTTTCAGCATTACAAGTCGGGAACTACGATATCTAATGTGAAAGCGCATGAAACCGTCGTAATCTTGTAGAAAACATTGTAAAGTTGCGAGTAAAACGTTTTCTAACGATAGAAGTGCGAAGGTTAGGTTAGTTTGAGCTAGGTAGCGTCGTGAAACCACCAAAAACGGTGTCATCTAACGAGATAGTGTTGTTTTATTGCGAGTACGAAACTGCGATAGGTGAAATGGTGTGAAAGCACACAAAATGGCATAAACTAGCCAGATACTGCGTCTTGTGTCGTTACAAGTGCGAAACTGCTTTATTGTGATATTCTCGTTGAAGCGCATGCAAGTATCGTGAAACCTTAAAGAACGATGTCATTTAGCGAGATACAGCGTTCTGTACTGTAATAAGTTGGTGAGAAACTGTGAGGTCAAGCAAATATCGTGATTGTGAACGAAACAGTGTAATTGAGCGTCTTTGGATACAAGTGCGAATGTTAGGTTAGGTTGACATATCAACCGTCGTAAAACTGCATTAAAAAATGTCACTTAGTGAGATGCAGTGTTTTCACCATTAAAAGTGGGGAACTGCGATATCTGATGTGAAAGCGCTTGCAACCGTCGTTAGGTTAGGTTAGGTTAGGTTAGGTTAGGTTAGGTTTGGTTAGGTTAGGTTAGGTTAGATTAGGTTAGGTTGGGTTGAGTTGGGTTAGGTTAGGTTAGGTTAGGTTAGGTTACGTTAGGTTAGGTTAGGTTACGTTAGGTTAGGTTAGGTTAGGTAAGGATAATTTGGTTAGGTTAGGTAAGGTTAGGTTAGGTTAGGTTGGGTTGGGTGTTGTTGGGTTGGGTTGGGTTGGGTTAGGTTGGGTTAGGTTAGGTTAGGTTACGTTAGGTTAGGTTAGGTTAGGTTACGTTAGGTTATGTTAGGTTAGGTTAGGTTACGTTAGGTTAGGTTAGGTAAGGTAAGGTTAGGTTACGTTAGAATAGGTTAGGTTAGGTTAGGTTACGTTAGGTTAGGTTAAGATAGGTTAGGTTAGGTTTGGTTAGGTTAGGTTAGCTTAGGTTAGGTTAGGTTGGGTTGGGTAGGGTTTGGTTGGGTTAGGTTAGGTTAGGTTAGGTTAGTTTGGGTTAAATTAGTTTAGGTTAGGTTAGGTTAGGTTAGGTTGGGTTGGGTTGGGTTACGATAGGTTAGGTTAGGTTAGGTAAGGTTAAGTTAGGTTACGTTAGGTTAAGGTATGAACCGTCGTAAAACCGCATCAAACAATGTCACTTAGTGAGATGCAGTGTTTTTCACCTTTACAAGTTGGGAACTGTGATATCTAGTGTGAAAGCGCTTGAAACCGTCGTAATGTTGTAGAAAGCAATGTAAAGTAGCGAGTAAAACGTTTTCTAACGATAGAAGTGCGAAGGTTATGTTAGGTTGAGTTATGTTAGTTTAAGCTAGGTAGCGTCGTGAAACTACCAAAAACAACGTCATCTAACGAGATAGTGTTGTTTTATTGCGAGTACGAAACTGCGATAGGTGAAATGTTTTGAAAGCACACAAAACGGCATGAACAAGCCAAATACTGCGTGTTGTACCGTTACAAGTGCGAAACTGCTATGTTGTGATATTCTCGTTAAAGCGCATGCAAGCATCGTGAAACCTTAAAGAACGATGTCATTCAGCGAGATACAGCGTTCTGTACTGAAATAAGTTGGTGAGAAACTGTAAGGTCAAGCAAATATCGTAATTGTGAACGAAACAGTGTAATTGAGCGTCTTTAGATACAAGTGCGAATGTTAGGTTAGGTTGACATATCAACCGTCGTAAAACCGCATTAAACATTGTCACTTAGTGAGATGTAGTGTTTTTCAACATTACAAGTCGGGAACTACGATATCTAATGTGAAAGCGCATGAAACCGTCGTAATCTTGTAGAAAACATTGTAAAGTTGCGATTAAAACGTTTTCTAACGATAGAAGTGCGAAGGTTAGGTTAGGTTAGGTTAGTTTAAGCTAGGTAGCGTCGTGAAACTACCAAAAACGACGTCATCTAACGAGATAGTGTTGTTTTATTGCGAGTATTAAACTGCGATAGGTGAAATGTTGTGAAAGCACACAAAACGGCATGAACAAGCCAAATACTGCGTGTTCTACCGTTACAAGTGCGAAACTGCTATATTGTGATATTCTCGTTAGAGCGCATGCAAGCATCGTGAAACCTTAAAGAACAATGTCATTTAGCGAGATACAGCGTTCTGTACTGCAATAAGTTGGTGAAAAACTGTGAGGTTATGCAAATATCGTAATTGTGAACAAAACAGTGTAATATAGCGTTTTTAGATACAAGTGCGAATGTCAGGTTAGGTTAAGATATGAACCGTCGTAAAACCACATTAAACAATGTCACTTAGTGAGATGCAGTGTTTTTCACCATTACAAGTCGGGAACTGCGATATCTAATGTGAAAGCGCTTGCAAACGTCGTTAGGTTATGTAAGGTTAGGTTAGGTTAGGTTAGGTTAGGTTACGTTAGGTTAGGTTAGGTTAGGTTAGATCAGGTTAGGTTGGGTTGAGTTGGGTTAGGTTAGGTTAGGTTAGGTTAGGTTGGGTTAGGTTAGGTTAGGTTAGGTTAGGTTACGTTAGGTTAGGTTAGGTTACGTTAGGTTAGGTTAGGTTAGGTTAGGTTAGGTAAGGATAATTTGGTTAGGCTAGGTAAGGTTAGGTTAGGTTAGGTTAGGTTGGGTTGGGTGTTGTTGGGTTGGGTTGGCTTGGGTTAGGTTGGGTTAGGTTAGGTTAGGTTACGTTAGGTTAGGTTAGGTTAGGTTACGTTAGGTTATGTTAGGTTA